>NW_027040845.1:6357500-6587610 GCF_037179485.1 Ochlerotatus camptorhynchus
GCTGCAGAGAGCCGCGCCCGTAATCCCGCACAACTCAAGTTATGTTTTTTGCGCCTTTGGTGTTCCGGAGGACGACCATTGGCTCGCGCGCAAGATAGACTTCTTGGTCCGTGTTTCAAGACGGGTCCCGAAGGTACCTCGATTTTATCATTGCCGATCGACCATTGCGGGAAGACCGAGGCGGTGTACGCGGAAATCCATCACGCGCCCGACTGCAAAACACCACGTGCAGTAAGCCCTACCTCGCGGCACAGGCCTTCAGAACTGAGCGTCGCTACTGTGGGGCAAGCAACCAGCACCAGGGGGCAACTGTCGGGCGACCTTGCGGACGCCAAAGCTCCCAGCAAACCATAAGTCGTAAAAGAATGTTCAAATCAAGTCGTATATACACGCATATTAAATTAGAATTGTATATAACGGCAGCCAATATTGCATCAAGTTGTAAAAAGATTACATATAACGATTTTTTATGATTGAAATAAAACTTTTTTCCCTAGTTGCATAAATCACCGTATTTGTCCACACGAAATCATATTGCGAGAAAGTTGATGAACATTACATATAGATACACATGAAGTTATTTTATATTGCATATCTGTCTGTTTTTATTTATTTGATTGTGGAATCATTGTTCAATCTACGATTAAAAACAAATATTCGGAAAATCAGGAAAATCAGGCGGAGTATGAATACATTTGTTTTAAAAAATAAATTGACGCGAATCCGCAAAAGTGGAACGTACAGTCGCTTGCTTCAAAAGCATAAAAAAAGGATCATCCCTCAGATTTCTCAAAATAATTCGGATAAAAATAACGATGTGGACCAACAGCATTATTCTAGTTCATCGATTTCTTCTTCTGCTTCTGTCACCTCTGAAGAATTTAATGAGGCCACGGAAGCTTTGGATAATGAAATGAATACTCACAGTATGGATGATTCGAAAGAAATTTTAGAAGATATAGTTGAAAATGAACGATACCAAGGTAAAACCAAATTTTACTAAAAGTAATTTAACGATTTAAAAAAAACTGTACTTTCATTCTTAGGATCACTTCAATCTGAAATCCGGAAATGGGCTTCGCAATATCAAATATCGCAAGCAGCTTTGAAATCGTTGATTAGTGTGCTCAATACTCACTCGCAGGTGGATCTACCAAAAGATCCCCGCACTTTTATGAGAACCCCTAGAACTTTGGAAATCATAACCATGAAAAACTATGGTAAATACTGGCACCATGGCTTGGAACGTGGCCTACAAAAGCGCTTGGAGCATGTTGCTGTGGATATGAATGTATCCCTTAACATCAACATTGATGGTCTTCCCATATATAAGAGCAGTGCCAATCATTTTTGGCCAATTCTTGTGAATATCCATGAGTTATCACACATTTCTCCAATCATCGTTGGTATTTACTATGGAGCAAGCAAACCAAAAGATGCCAATGAATTTTTATCTCCTTTCATCAATGAGCTTACATCAGTTCTTAATTCAGGTGTGATAGTTAATACTCACAAAGTTTCCGTAAAAATTCGAGCGTTTATATGTGATTCTCCCGCTCGGGCCTTTATTAAGTGTGTAACAAACTATAACGGCAAGTTTGGATGCCTGAAGTGTACAACGAAAGGAAAATATTCCCATGAGACAAGAACCATGATCTTCCCAGAAGTGAATGCAGAGCTACGGACTAATCAAATGTTTCGAGAGAATAAATACCCAGAGCACCAACGTTCCGTGTCTCTACTTACGGAACTACCGATAGACATGATAGATGATGTCATTGCTGGAGATGCGTTACATTTATTAGAGTTAGGCATTATGCGGAAGCTGATTAATTCTTGGCGTACTGGATGCATGATGAAACGAGCGAAATGGAGCGCTTACGGAAAACAGGTTATCTCTGAATATTTGGTTGATTTAAGGTTCCCTGTAGAGATTCACCGACGTATGCGTTCGTTGGAACATATTTCACTTTGGAAAGGGTTGGAATATCGAATTTTTTTGAACTATGTAGGAGTTGTGCTTCTAAAAGGTCATCTACCACCTAAGTATTATGAACATTTTTTATTATTGTTTTGCGCAGTCCGTATTTGTTCTGTGGAAAGATACAAATCATTTTTACCAATCGCGAGAATGCTCTTAATTGAATTTATAAATGATTACAAGATACTGTATGGTACGGAGTTTATCACAAGTAATGTACACAATCTTTGCCATATTGTAGACGAAGTGGAAACATTTGGAACATTAATATCTCTTTCCGCATATCCTTTCGAAAATTGCCTACATTCATTGAAAAAGCTGGTGAAACCCGGTCCTAATCCGTTAGCTCAAATAGCCAACCGAATAACAGAAGCTGAATGTAGTGAAAAATCATCAAAATTACAGCATTTCTCCAAACTTACTTTAATCAATGTCATAAAAAACGAAAAAGTATTTAAAATTACCTTTCCAGAATTTATTTTGACAAACAAGTTTACCAACAAATGGTTTCTCACAAATACATTAGAATTAGTTGGAATGACAGATGTTCATGAAGATGAAGATGAAGTATTAATCAAAGGACAACATTTGTTGGAAATCGAAAATTTCTTCCCAAAACCAATGGATTCTTCTTTTCTTCATGTATTCAGCTCAAAACTTGTGAAAGAAAATTTTTCAAATGCTTATTTCTACAGACCTGATTTGATTTTATGTAAAATGGTTCCTATCAACCGTAAAGATAAAACTGTATTCATACCACTTATGCATACAATGGCAAATTTCATCTGAAAATGGTTATAAAATAACTGATAATACCTAATGTGAGCATTATATCAAGTAATAAAACTAAGAAAGCAGTTTATTTGTTTAAGAATCCAATTCAACAATTTTTCATTTAAAAAATAACAAGAAATGTAAAAAAATCATTGATAGTCACGACCGTAACTTTAATCCTTCATTCCGTAGCTTGGAAGTCTCCATCATTGCCTTCAGATGTATCAGTGTCGTTCGGTTGATGAATTGACTCTGTGTTCTCAAAGTCTTCCATATCCTCACCATCAGAGCCATTGTCATCAAGTTCGATGTCGTCTGTAACACTCATAGCATCTTCATGATGAGGCTTTGACCTTTTAACACTTCTCCAACTGCTGTTTTGTATATGTGGGGTCACCAATCTGAATAAGTTTTAAAAGCAGTTCCGTGACGTTTCCAAATTCACGGAAGCCTCGTTTGGATTTATGTCCTCTGTTCACACCTGTCCAAGTAAATCGATTCCAAAATTGTCTAGTGAATAGACAATCTGCAATGACGTAAAACGCGTTATCTCCTTTTTCCACGTACGAATTAGGAACAATAATTCGGGAGAAAAATTCCATCTGGAAAAAAAAGATGTAATATTTTAAATTATGATACATTTGAATTCTTGAATAATTAATGAACCGGTTTATTGGAGTACTCACATATTTCATTTGAAGAGCATCATTTGTCAACTCAGCATTCCAATCGGTAACATGCTTCTCAGTATCAACAGGTGATCGTAACTCGATAACTGTGTCGTCTTTGGATGTCGTTTTATTTAATACCTCCGTCATGGCTGCTAGACGAGCAAAATTAGTCGCAAAACTTCTATCGACAGCTGCAGTTACCGCACGTTCTACTATGTTTTCGATGTGTATGTCAAGATAGCTCCGCATTGCATCATTGACTGCATCGAAAATATTTTGTTTAATAAGTGCATCTAGGTCCGTTGCAGTTTCAACTTGATCGGTATCCTCACCTAAAAGGACATTTCATTATTTGTATTGTATTTTTATTGACAATGATTATAATAAAGCTGATAATCAATATTAAATTAATATAAAAACTCAAATACCTTCCACATCCATATTCTTGGTATAAGCCTCAAAGTGAATGTTCTCTTCAGGAACATTTGGCGCAAATGATCGATAATCTGCAAAATGCATGCAATCAATAAATTTAATTCGGTACTATTTAAGGCTGTGTTCCATTTAAAAAAATTTCACTTAAATTTGACACATTAAAAATAAATTAATCAGTTATTGATCGGTCGATTTTCGAGAAGGTGTCTGTCAAAATTAATTTTTTGTCTGTCAAAAATATGCAAACTCACCAAATGGAGCACATGAATCCAAAACACCAATAATGTCATTTAAATTTGTTAACTTCAACAAAGCAACCACAATTTTTTTTTCAGTGTCAAAATTATCATTGAAGTTTTTACCTGGAAGGGAACTAGTAGTTTCCAGCGGCTTCAACTGGATCTGTTGAAGCATGAAATCCTCCGGCATACGTAGTATTGGTTCCTGGACAACGTTTGATGTTGATGACTGCTGCACAATTTGAACTGCTCTCGCTATTTCCGCAGATGTCTGGGCAATCGTTGTGGTTGTGGCAGATGGTTGAAGAAATGATTGGAAATCATCCCTTGGAGCTGTCACATCCGGCCGAATATTGATCACCGGTTCCATTGGCTGTGGAGGACGGATTAGATTTTCCGGTGGCGTATCAGGGCGAATATTGATGACTGGTTCCAATGGCTGTGGTGGACGGACCAGTTTTTCCGGTGGCTCAACCGATAGTGCTTTAACTTTCTGAAACGAGCTTCGGGAACTGCAAGCTTGTTTCTCTTTGCCAACGATTGCTGAAAACAGTCACGTTAATTTATAATTGAACCATTTAAATGAAAACATACCTTTACAAAGTGAGTTGTAATCGTTCCGCTTTTCCGCTGGCCTCTTTTTTTTTGCAGATTTCAGTTGCTTTTTTTTTGCTTCAAAATCCGACACGTCTTTTTTGACAGTTCTTCCACAGAAGCTTCCGCCGCTTGGAAGCTGCGGAATTTTCGTGTTACGATAACTGGTACGGATTTGGTTGCGCCTTTAAAAATCGTCCCTTCCTTCCGCATCTTATCGATCTTCTCGTTGTTCAATGACTTTGGCCACATTAGGAACTCCTTTTGTATCCAGCTCATGGGTACTGCCAGAACCTGAAATCGGCCGTTTTCTATAAACTGCGCAACTCCGTACATCTGAAAGATTTGTTTTTGTTTTTAGTTTATTTAAGAGGATAAAGTTTTAATTCAACTTACTGTGATTAATCGACGAGAAGAAGCAGCTGTTCGATGCGATGAGGACAGTATAGTGGAAAACGAATGTTTATTTACATTTACCGATCACTACTGATGAAGTGCCAGAGTAGCCAGTTTTGTTATTTTGATATCATTCTTAAAGTTTATAATGTAACACATTTCCCTTTACATAAGAGTGAAGTGAATTGCAATAATCAACCAAAACTGTTTTTTATTGAAACTGAAATTTCTTATCACATAATAATCTATGAAAATGGAGTAATAATTGGTGTGACGAATTTGTACTATTGCTAGTATCCACTGGTTTGGGAACATTGATTAAAAAGCATTTTGCTGCTGTTCCTTAATCATTTAGCGGTCCATTTAATGATCGTAGCAGTGCCCTAATAATCACATATCGACAGTGAGCATGCATAAGGGCGAATACGCGATGATCGATTCTCTTCATCGATATTCTCTTTGCATTGCTACAGCTAAGCGAAACAATTTTCTAGAATTTGTTCAATGCAGAGTAGTAACAGGTTGTATTGGCTATCAAAAGCAACAGAAACGCACCGAGAAACGTTAAATCTAGCGAGTTATTAACAAAAGAGAAAATCGACGAAGAGAATCGATCATCGCGTATAGGCCCTTATGCATGCTTACTGTCGATATGTTATGATGTAATTGGGAATGCATCGTATTTCGATCAAAACAATGTCGTATAGCGTTACTGGCATATAAAATTATAATAAACTCAACAACAGTCTTATAAGATGTTGAACTTAATCTAGAATCTAATGATTTTGTAAGATAGACAAAAATTCGTTGATTGACCAATATGTATATGGACTAATGGATAAGTAGCTGCCATGCAGATATGAAGACACCAGGATCGAGGCTAATGTAACCAGGTATGCGTTGAGTTATTTAAAAAGTATGTGTTCAAACCAATTATCCAATATCCATATCATTTGATTTATACCCGCAGGATTTTTTTTTTCGTAAAAGTATGGATGCAAATGAACTATCAATGCATTGCGGTTTAACCATGATTATATATATATATATATATACATCTGCGGATATGTTTTTTAACATATCCTATAATGTGTACAATACAGTAACTTGAAAAGTTATATAAGCTTTGATATATAATTGCATTATGCACGTTATGTAATACAAGACGAAAAATAACAGATTGCGTAATCATTCTAATGAAATCATAAGACATCTCTTATATGATGTTTGCGCTAAATACTATTTGTACGTATATGGCCTCCACTTTTGTACGCATATAAGGAATTCATGCATCTTGTACGATGCTTTTATATTGTATAAGGCTACAGCTAACTGAATTGCAACTGAGTAATGTTAACAAAATTGTTTGCTGGGGCTGTTTCGTAATGGATCGCAATGTCCTCGTGTGACGCGGGAGACAAGTGCCCTGCGGCGAGCCGGCCGGAACCGGCCGAACCGCAGGTGAATGTCTCCGCTCGGATAATCGAGTTCAACGGGCTTGAGCCCTAGGCAGTTTCACGTACTTTTTGACTCTCTATTCAGAGTGCTTTTCAACTTTCCCTCACGGTACTTGTTCGCTATCGGTCTCGTGGTGATATTTAGCTTTAGAAGGAGTTTACCTCCCACTTTGTGCTGCACTATCAAGCAACACGACTCCATGGAGAAATCTTCTACCATCAGCGCCGTTCTACGGGCCTATCACCCTCTCTGGGAGTAAAAGCCACATTCTAGTTGAACTTGAACTGGTAACCGCTGGTTACGGCAGATGACGATTATTGTCAATAAGAGCCATCGTGTAGGGTCCACTTTCAGCACTTTAGCCAGCTTGGAACCGGACCACTCCGGATGTTCCAGGTGTTTGTGCACAATATTTTTTCCTCTTTCGAGTTCCATTTGACGTTATTTCCGAGGTTATTTCTGAATGCGATCGACTACTTTGATCAAACTTGCACCAGTTGTTCTCTATAGAAGTGTTAACAAACCATTGTCAAAGATTTTTGATTCCCAACACTAGAAGCGTGCTAGCGGCGCGCGAGGGGCGTATCAATTTACTTTTAGTCAGCCTTTATATGGGAATTGAGGGAAAAGTACTTAATTTTGGGTAGTTTTTCATTTCCGTGTATCTAAATGTGATATTCCACCGTATTCCAATAACGACATTGTGGGGTTTTCCCATTCAAATTTTCCACAATTTTGCGATTCTCGTTTGGTTGATTTTTCTTTTATTAAGAATTCACATTGATCAATACAGTTGGTTGTTACAATATATAATATATAATAGCAATAATAATAATCAGATTTTTCTTGTGTTTCTTCTCTTTTGTCTGAAGTGACTTATTTTTTTTCTCTTGCTACCTCGTTACACTTTTGTTATGACACGTCAATTTCCACTTTTGTTATGGGGTTCTCACTTTACTTCTGCTTTTTTTTAAAACTTTACATGGTTGTGAATGAAACGTAAACAAATAAATGTGGTAAAAAACAATTTGAACGAAAATTTTCCCGCTTCCTCTAATGTAGCGAACTGAGAACGGGTGGTGCAATCGCTAATAGGTAACAAAATAATATACTTTGTCGTTTTGAGTTTTGGACTGCGCGTGGCAAATGGCAAGTAGAATATAATATGAATACCTAATAGGTACCATTCCGGGTTGTATAAATGTTTTACGAGAAAATATATAGTTTTGTTCGATACTTTTGTACGTTTCCTCTGCGTGAAGATAGAAGTTAGTCATTCGTAGGAGAATTTTTAGGAATAGATTGCACGCCTTGGCTTAGCCGAATCGGGATTAATCTCTCTGTCTTTTTTCTTCCTCTTCTTCTTCTTCTAAACTTGGATTGAGCTTGTTCTGGTTCCGTTGTTTGAAATATGAAATAAAATATTTTATAAATGTTTAAAGTTAAAGTCAAAGTAAAAGTAGTATCTTGTGCGAAAACACACATCAAATCTCTGTTTCGGTTCTACTCTACGTTGCTAAATATGTTTCACCTGCCCAATCGTAGTGCGTTACGGATGAGTAGACTCCGTACATTTCTACCACAGTATAATACAGATAGCTACCGCCTTTTAGTACACGATAATAATAAAAAAATGTTCAAAATCTTTACACCTACCATCTACTTGCGCCGTTTGTTGCTGCCGGAGCGGCTTTTGGACTTCCGTTTCCGTTCCTTCTGCTGCTTTTGCGGTTTCTTCTTGCTGGAAACCTTCTTGCCGGCAGTGGACGACACGCTCTTCTTGGACTTAACGCTTTTTGGCGCCAATTTCCTCTTCTTCGAGTGCCGCAACCGTTGATGCAAGATAAGCTTATACTTCCGGTCGAAGGTTGCCCGACACAGCTTGCACTGCTCCGCCGTGGGCCGCCCGTGGCGCCAGCGGTTGTGCAGGATCAGCGACGTTTTGCTGTGGTAGTGGCAGTTGTCCGAATGCTCCAGACGTTGCTGATTCTGGCAGATCCGGCAGCACAGCTTCCGCGTTATCAACCGGATCATGTGCTTATCCCGGATGTCAGCGATCTGCTGCTGATCGGTGCTTTGATTCAGGTCCGATTCCGCCGGCAGTTTTCGCCGGGGTAGCTGCTGCTTTCGGCCGAGCCTTGCCTCCTCCTTGATGAAGATCACGTCGTCGTCGTCGCCCCGGGTCTTGTTCGCCGACGACAGCGAACTGATCGAGACTTCCTTGTGGTTCCGAAGGAATTCGGTCAGGGAAAAGTTTTCGTCCCTGGGGACCTTGTCGACCTTCTCGGCGATCGACGTTGGCTTGCAGAACGCATTCGTTAAAAACATATTGTACGGTTTCTTATACACTCTATCAAAAATAGTTTCGTTTATATTCTTATTGTTAACGGTACTATTGTTATTGTTGCTGCTGCTGTTGTTGTTCCGTTCAATTCCGTTTTCGGCTGGACCGGTCGCGGCGCTGTTGGGGGTTGTAAGATCGATGACCTTGCCGCTGGCGGCGGCCGGATGGCGGTGGACCAAATTCTCCTTATCGTTTCGGGAACTACTTTTACGACGTCGCTTGGAACCATTGTTGTTCACGGGATCGCTGGCCGAGTGGTTTGTACTATTCTGGTGGTGGTGGTGGTTCGGTAGTTGCTGCTGTTGGTGAGGTTGATTCGCGGGAGGCGAAGTGCTAATCGTTGTCGACGTCGCCTTCTGTTGCAGCTGTTGTTGTTGCTGTTGTTGCTGCTGCTGCTGTTGTTGCTGCTGTTGCTGCAGATGTTGTTGAGCAACGGCGGCAGTGGCCAATAGTTGGAGCAACGAGAGATGCTCCTCAGTCAGGTTGGCCATTGCCATCCCATTAGCGGTCATGGGAATCTTGCCAGGTTGATGCTGTTGCATTGTGGAGCAACCAGTAGCAGCCGTTTCCGTTGGCGATGCCAGGGATGACGCCGGTGACGACGGTGACGAGGGCGATGCATGCGTGGGTGAGCATGATGCCGATGAGGATGCTGCCACCAGGAGTGATAGCATGTTGGTACCGTTGCTGCTGCTGTTGCTGCTACTGTTGCTGTATTGTTGGTTTCCGCCTCCCGCATTATGAAAATCCTGCGTGACGGAAGCTTTGTTACGGCCAACCGCTTGCATGTTGAGTAAGCTGTAATGAGAGAGGAAGAAGGGATTGGTGCGAATTAGAAACTTATCCTGATCAATGTGGGCGTCCTTAGTGGAATACCCGTATGAAGAGAGAAAGAGATGGATTAGTAATTTCCATTTAATTCCTTCGCATTATTTTCTTATCCTTGACAGATTCACGTATTTCGTCCACCATATGCAGATTTCTTCAGTGTCTCGAGTCGAGAATTAGTACAAGACACTGAAGAAGTCTGCACATTGCAGACGATATACGTGTATCTGTCAAGGATAACCAAATAAGGTAGTGGAATAAAATGGAGATTACTAATCCTTCTCTCTCTCTCTCTTTATACAGACATTTATGAATGGAAAATAACTTAAACCAAGATATTCAGAATGTGTAACGGCAAATTGACAATGTTTGAAAAATCAGCAATTTATCGATAGATTTTAAACCTATTGATACCGAATAAAACTTTAAACTCCTAGTTTCAAATTTGAAATTCTTCAATAAATGACTGAGCTATTAGTTTAGTTTAGTTTTCTTTATTAACGAGATACTGAGCTATGATTTTTCAAACATTGCAAGTTTGCCGTTACACATTTCATGACCAACTCCTTTTTGTAAACAAACCTTGTAAGGCCATTTTCTCGCGAACCGAAACCTACATTCGTAAACCTAAAACACAATCAGGTAGAGGAGAATTCCCCCTACCTGGTCATTTTGTTGGTTTGCGTTGACTACAGAATGGCCCTACAAGGTTTGTTTACAAAATGGAATTGAGGCCTTTTCAATTGTTGGTCTTGATTTGACCGGAGGCATCGTGTTCGCAGTGTTAATTAACTTAAAGTAAACTAAACGATATTTATCAAATTAAGGATTAAAAAAAACAGATGAATCCACATAACAGTGGCGTATGTCTTCTCCGTGCACTATTTATAAGAGAAAAAATAAAAATAAATCGTTGTTTTTGGCTATGTCTGGAACCAGATATAAAGGGTGTCCCACATCAAATTGCATCACGGAAAAAACCCTGTAGAAAATTACCCATTGGGTATTTTCTCTTGAAAATTAAAGTAGAAGTAGTTTAGAGTGTATTGTTTACACTGTATTTTTATCGCTGTCAGTTTTTCGAAAGTTGCAAGGAATGGCGTCCCCCGAAGAGCAACGTAGCGAATTGATTTTGCGCAAGCACCTGGAAAATCCTCAACTCTCTCATCGGGACATCGGAAAACAACTCGGAATCGTGCAGTCAACGGTGAGTCATTTAATTAAACGTTACTACGAAACTCTGAGCATCGAACGGAAGGAGAAATGCGGTCAAAATGGATGTTCTATTAGTGATCAGGATCACAAGCGTGTCGTGAAAGCGTTTAAGCGGAATCCCAATGCTTCGGTCAGGGATGTGGCCAAAAAGTTGAATCTGTCCAAGTCTTTCGTTCAGAGAGCCAAGGACCGGGAGGGACTGCATACGAAGGCTCCAAATCGCAACGAACGGCAAAATACGGTGGGAAAGTCACGGGCCCGGAAACTGTGCACCCAGATGCTGACGAAGCCTCATTGTCTCATCATGGATGATGAGACTTACGTCAAGGCGAAACTGTTCTTCACCGCCCAGCACAAGTTTGATGTTCCGGAGCAAGTAAGGAAGCAGAAACTTTCAAAGTTTGCCAAGAAATACATGATTTGGCAAGCGATCTACTCATGTGGCAACTGTAAACGGGGAGATCTACCTCAAGGCAGTGTCCACAGAAGCGTCTGCTCCCTCTGTTGAAGCAACACGAGGGCCCTACGATCTTCTGGCCGGATCTAGCTTCGTGCCACTATTCAAATGTTGTCCTGGAGTGGTACGAAGCCAACGGGGTCACTTTCGTACCCAAGGACATGAACCCCCTCCTCAACGCACCGGAACTAAGGCCCATCGAAAAATACTAGGCTATTATGAAGCAGGCACTACGGAAGCATCCCAAGGAGGTCAAATCTGAGGAAGACATGAAGAAAAAGTGTGCTTCCGTACAGAAGAAGCTGCAGCCAGATGTTGTACAGTGTACAGTTAAGCGTAAGGTGCGAGCGTACGGTTATGGTATTGAAGTTGAATGAAATAAATATACCAAAGGCTTACTAATGGGTTATATTTTATTGTCTGAAAGTTTGAAAAGGATCGGTCAACTAGGTAATTTTCTACAGCGTTTTTTCCGTGATGCAATTTGATGTGGTACACCCTTTATTTTAACGGAATAAAATTTAATGGATTTCTGGGGACGGACTGAAAACAAATTAAGGACTCGACTGACGGAATCCATTTTCCATACAATTTGTTTTATCCCTTTGCATTTTCACGGGCACACATTTGGTGATCTACTTAATGTACAAAGTTCAAAATGAAACTGCATGTTGGCTGCAGAGAAGCAATGATCGCGTTTAATTTTCAGACCTGTATGACTTCTGGATGGCTTGATCTGTGCTAGTGAATACGTGAAGTGAAGGGATTCCATGAATGTTGCCATTAAGGTGAAAGTAGATCGGTTTAGAATGACTCACTTCATCGATTTAAAAAAAAAAAATAACGCAGCGCTCAATCGAAAAAACTCTTCCGTGCAAAATTAAAGAACTAAAATTGCTATCTCTAGCAATTTTTACAAGATTGATTTATTGTTTAAATTTTCTGTAAACCATTTTCTACGTTCAATTTTAGGACCACAATCATAGTGGTCGCTAAGTTTGCCCATCAATTACACAAGTATTTCGAATGAAAGGTCAGATTTCACTCCCGTAGATCGTTTCAAAATATTTTGAGGAACATTTCCTCCGAAAACAACATACCTGTAAAATGCATTATTTCAATGCAAACCATTTTTTGTAACGCAATTCCAAGCATTAGATTTCGTTTTCCTAAGCAAACAACTGGCTTTTGCATGTATCTGTGCGTGAGCAGTTTTCACTGGTGGAAGAACGATGAGATTTTGAACGTCCTCACAAAACACAAAAACACTTCCCTGAACTTCAGCAGGACTTCCCTGAACTTCGGTAGGACTTCCATGAACTGCAGCAGGACTTCTCTGAACTTCGGCAGGACTTCCCTGAACTTCAGAACTTCCCTGAACTTCGGCAGGACTTCCCTGAACATCAGCAGGACTTCCCTGAACATTGGAAGGACTTCGCTGAACTTCGTCAGGACTTCACTTCGCTGAACTACGGCAGGACTTCCCTGAACTTCAGCAGGACTTTCCTGAACTTCGGCAGGACTTCCCTACACTTCAGCAGAACTTCCCTGAACTTTAGCAGGACTTCCCTGAACTTCGGCAGGACTTCCATGAACTGCATCAGGACTTCCCTGAACTTCAGCAATACTTCCCTGTACTTCAATAGGACTTCCCTGAACTTCAGCAATACTTCCCTGAACTTCGGAAGGAATTTGATGAACTACGGCAGGACTTCCCTGAACATTGGCAGGACTTTCCTGAACATCAGCAGGACTTCACTGAACTTCAGCAGGACTTCCCTGATCTTTGGCAGGACTTTCCTGAACATCAGCAGGACTTCGCTGAACTACGGCAGGACTTCCCTGAACTTCAGCAGGACTTCGCTGAACTTCGGCAGGACTTCCCTGAACTTTGGCAGGACTTTCTTGAAGTTCGACAGGCTTTCCTTGAACATTGGCAGGACTTCCCTGAATTTCTGCAGAATTTCCCTGAACTTCAGCAGGACTTTCCTGAACTTCGTCAGGACTTCCCTGAACTTCAACAGGGCTTCGTTGAACTTCGTTAGGACTTCCCTGAACTTCAACAGGACTTCCCTCAGCTTCAGCAGGACTTCGCGGAACTTCGGAAGGAATTTGATGAACTACGGCAGGACTTCCCTGAAAATTGGCAGGACTTCGCTAAACTTCGTCAGGACTTCACTGAACTTCAGCAGGACTTTCTTGAAGTTCGACAGGCTTTCCTTGAACATTGGCAGGACTTCCCTGAATTTCTGCAGAATTTCCCTGAACTTCAGCAGGACTTTCCTGAACTTCGTCAGGACTTCCCTGAACTTCAACAGGACTTCGTTGAACTTCGTCAGGACTTCCCTGAACTTTGGCAGGACTTTGATTACCAACCGCATCCGGGAGCTACGAGTCGAAAGATGCAAGAAAATCTTGAACTTCTTTAAGCGAAAAAATCCGGTAATCCTGTTCACCGACGAGAGCATGTTTACCGTCGATCCCGTATCAAATTCCAGAACCGACCGGTATATTAGTTCTCTTCCGGTAAAAGACGTGGTCGACGAGCACAAGAACGTGTATCTGACCAAGCATCCTGCTAGCGTTATGGTGTTTGGATTGGTGGCTTCCGATGGCAAAAAAATGGACCCGGTGTTCATTCTACATCTACATCGGGATTTTAAGTAGGTATGTTCTTCCGTGGATCAAAGAACAGTACGGTCCGAAGCCAAATGTTGTATTTCAACAAGATGGGGCTCCGTGCCACACCTCGAACCGCACTCAGAAGTGGTTGCAGGTGTCTGCGCGAGACCGGACAACGCTGCTAGTGTGTCCATTTTGGGGAGATGCGATTGGATAGTGGCTAAACGGGTAGTTCGCTACCTGAAAAGTACAAAGAACTGGCAGTTGAAGTTCTGACGGCAAGTTGACTGGATACTCAGATGCGGACTAAGCGGGTGATTTGAAAACTCGATAGTCGACGACCGGCATCGTTTTCGTGTACGCAGGCGGGGCCATTTCGTGGACAAGCCATCTACAGAATTTCGTCTCACTGTCTTCGAAGGAATCGGAATACGTGGCGTTGAGCGAGGCGAGCCAAGAGACTGTTTGGTTTCTGAATTTGTTCGACGAGTTCGGTGAACCGTCCTTCAGACGAGTTCGGTGAACCGTCCTTCAAGCCAGCGACGCTGTGGGAGGACAACCAGAGCTGCATTTACTTCATCGTTTCGGAACGGACAACCAAGCGTTCGAGACACATTGAGACTCAGCAGTGTTTCGTCAAGGAGTTGTGCGATGCAAAGGTATTGCAACTGTTGTATTGTTCAACCGAAGACAACTTCGGAAGTTCTCTGTTATGCTGGGATTGACCGACGGAGATCGTTGAGAAGGAGTACTGGTAGGAACAACGATCGATCCTACCAGCAGAACAGCGGCATCTCTGTAGAAAATGGCTTGACGATATGATTCATTTATAAATTTGACAAGCCACATTGCTAATTTTGTACTTGAACTAGCATTTCTGCACAAAAAATCCTAGTTTTGCTCGGGTTCTTTTGTCCCCTTTGTATCACAAAGCTACAGTTACTTCCATTTACATCCAATTATTTTACAAACAATGACAGAATTATATAGTTGAAGATGCTAATTTAAAATAACAGACTAATACCCTGGACAGACTATGGCTTATATCATGTAATATAGACTGCCTTGCAATGAGCACTCATACATAGGATTTCCAGTCAAAACTAGATGTATGAGTGCTCATTGCAAGACAGCCTATATTACATGATATAAGTCATAGTCTGTCCGGGGTATAAAGTGGCCATTTTTATACGGTAGATGAGGAGATGAAAGCACCGACAAACCGACCGAGGATCGCTGCACATTTGAATCGGCCGTTATGGATTCTCGATCAAGAGTTAAGTTTAAGTTTCATGTCGGTTTGTCGGTGATGAAAGTATAGAGTTGATAGTTCCATTAGAGTATGGCAGCAGTGCTGCAAAATCTCGACAATACACGGCGATATTCAAATGCTTTGGTCTCTCATTTTTGCTAACAGTCATCGTCAAGGCAAACCATGTCATGTGCAGATGTTTTGATTAGCTAAATTAGTAACGAAATTAAATGAATTGAGCAAAACAATTACATGGAGCCGTTAAAGTGAAAAAGCGTCTACGTCCTCAACTGCTTGGATAACAAAATATGACACAGAATGCACGAAATTAAACGTTTTGTAGCTAGGTGAATCTTCGCCATTGATGAAAAAATGAATGAGATTTTGACAAAAGTTTGTTTGAGGATCAAATTTATCAGTGACTACGTGATAAACAATTTTGTCAATATAGCGCGAAAATCTGTCAATGACAATGTCAAAATCTCAGCACTGTATGGCAGTGTGAAAATTGTATATAGAGAGTAGAAAGCGAGCAAGGACAACTTTGATGAAGGTACGAATCGGGTTGATCATCTCTCTTTACCAAACTAACCAGTTCGAGAGGGATGGTGAGGGGTATACTCCCCCCCCCCCGCGCCACCACTGCAAAAAGAAATGATCACCGATTTGCCCATGTACCGACGATGTGTTTGAACAGTTCTATCGATTGTACCGCACTCAAGTAAAGCCCTCTAGTAAAGTATGGACGACTGTCACCACAAAACTGAAAAAGCTGTTCCAATCGAGCAAAGCGGTTCATTTTGACGGTTCGATTGGAACAACTTTTGACAGACGTCCACTCTTTTACTGTAGGGCTTTACACTCAAGTCGTTATCTGAAGGGAGGCATCTAGTCGTAGGTTTGGAAATTGCAGCTATTGTTACCACTACCACTGTATGTGCTCTTGTCATCGTCGACTTGACGATCTCGAGGAGGCACGGTTAGGGGAGGTGCTGCTACTGTACCTTTCGACCAATGAAAGTATGATTGATGGTAAGCTCCCATGTAGAGTTATGTACTTTAACTATTTATGTTTGTATTACTTCTGCGTGACAGAATTATTTTTAGAAGTCTGATCGAATTCTTACAGCTAAATTTGGCAATGTGCTTTTTCGGAAAATTTTTCTTCCATTCTAGTGAATATAACAGATGAACAGAATAATCAACCTAATCAAAAACAGAAGTGTCAAAACCTAAAAAAATAAAATCAACCAGTCAAAATGTAAAATTCGAGTGTGGAGTGAACCGAAAAACAAACGAAACTATCCGCAAAACAGCAACTCAAACGCTTTCAAATTTACCGGGCATAATCTTCCGAGTCGCTTCCGTCCGCCTCCAGATAGCTGTATAGGAGCTCAGCTCCCCGTTTCCGATTGACCTTGGCTATCCAGTGGTGGGTTGTTTGCTGTTGTTGCTGCTGCTGCTGTTGCTGTTGCTGTTGCTGTTGAGGTTGATGGTGTGATGTAGGAGGTTGTTGATGCTGTTGCTGGTGGAGGTGGTGTTGAGGGCCATTTGTGGTCACCTGCGTTACCCCTCCACCTATGCCGTTTCCCGGAATGACACTACCAGAAACACCACCACCACCACCACCACCACTGCCGCCGATATTGTTGTTGGCCGTCTGGGCCAGATGGGCATTGATCGTATCGATCAGATTGGACGCGTTGCTGTTGGTCAGTATGTTCCCCGTCGTGGCGGAGGTCGTTATCGTGTGGTAGATGTTGGTGTGGTTGGTCGTCGTCCTGGATCGTCAATCAATTTGCAGGTCGCGTGAGGCAAGGCATGGGTTTTCAAAGAGATGGGGAACGATTTCTTTAAATTATTAATTTGGTTAGACGATGGGTTGAACACACGGCTTTTGCATAAAAATTAATTTCGAACCTAACGCAATCCAAAACAGTCTACACAGTCTCTTGTTGTGATTGACAAAGTGCTAATAACGAAAGTGCTTGCAAAACTACACAAAATGTTACAACCAAAAAAAAAACAAATTCAACAAACAGTCTACGACAAGTGAAACGTCTGCTCACCCGAAGGAGTTCCCACTGGCGTTCCCGTGGATATTGTTCGGAACAAAGGTATTTCCTAGATTGCGCAACACGTTGCCCGTTCCGCTGATGGTGGATGTGGCCACCACGGTGGGGCTGTTAATCGTTCCACCGACGACCGTAGTCTTTGCCGGTTTGCTTACTTCGTTTGGGCTAGAGACATTCAAATGTTCAATATCGGTGTGGTTAGTAGGTACTCGTTTGTCTTATTCTACGCGCAGTTAGTTAGTTGGACGCTCGTAAATGAGTGATACTTACTGTGCCTCGAGCTGATGGGTGTTGAGTTGATCTTGGTCCTCGGCGAAGTAGTTGCACTTGTTGCAGGCCTTCTTGTTGTGGACTTTGAAGACGTGCGTGGCCAGGCGCTCGGAACGGGCCGCCTTGTAGTCGCACAGCATACAGACGAACGGTTTCGTGTGGGTGTTCAGGTGACGCTTGAGACCCCAGTTGTCGGCACCTGTAGAAGAGTAGAAGAGTGAATCAAAAGCGTTAGGTGACAATGTAGGCAGTAGGCTTTGCAGGAGGACCTAGAACGAACTGTCATGTTATGTTTGTGTTTTGAGAAGTGGTGAATCGCAATTTAAATAATTTAAATGTATTAGCAGAACAGTACAAATATGTGCATTTGGCAGAACTTTCAAAATTCTCGTGTTATAAAATTTACAAACAGATACATTGTAAGTACCAAATTTGCTGAGAGATCTGAATATCTGGATTATCGTGTAGGTAGCTAAATGTTTATTAGGATCGAGTAAAATATCTTTGAATTTGTTAAGTTAGAAAGCTTATCGTGGAAGAGAACCCGGAACAATTTTCAAGACAATTATACCCTTATTTTTGGAGTTCGAAGGATGGTGGGATGATCAGAAGTTCCTGGAGTTTTGAGAGTTGTTCGATGTTTTGAAAATGATCAGAACACTGGAATTTCCTGCGTTTCTTGACGTTCCGTGAGTACTATTCGTCTACGTTTTTCAATCTACGAGTCGTGGGCTGCCCTTTTGGATTGATCGTAGGAATTAAGACATCTTGGTCCTAATGGAAAAACATGAGGCAAATTTACTGCTGAGTTTCTGCACTTTATGTAATTTATAAGTACGCTAAACTCAAATTTGGGTTGTTCTCATTCGCCGTGTAGGTTCCGTTCCGAGATATGGACCTTGCGGGTGGATTTTGCCAAGACGATCCTGCAACATTCTATGCTGGACGATGGAATGGTTGGTGTAGCAGCAGCCGCCACCGCAATGCAGGGTATGTCTTCGAGCAGTTCCAGTTAGAGGCGAGGTCGAATAGTAGAGTTTTTGTTTGGCTATTGACTTTCCAACTAAAGCTCAATCGCCACTGTCAGCTGTCCTTCTGTCCATCTAATGAACGGATAGAGCCCAGATAGGAGAAAATGTTCCGGTAATGTTGGGATTGATTGCGGAGTGTTGCTATGCAAGCAATTGCCCTGATTTGTTCATGCAGGGTGGTCTGAATGATTGTACGTAGTCTGGCGCGGAATGATGTACCGTTCCGATTCAAATTTCGGACGATTCAAATTTCACACTTTCATTTTTAATTAAATATTACATCCAGTTAGAAACAAAGTAATAATGTTAGATGATGGTGGAGGGAACTAGTCAAAAAAATTTAAAATTTACAAGACATGTGGATCATATTCGACCGAGATAATCAACTTTTAAAAGTGTCCGAAATTCGAGTTTAAGTGTCCGAAATTTGAATCGGCACGGAATCTACTTCTTCGAACTGGCATTAGAATGTGCGCTGACTGTGTTTTGAGCAGGGCTATGCATTTTCGAAACAAAGAAAAGAAAATGAACTCTCCGCCGAATCGCTTCATTTCGAGCAATATCATTTTCGTGTAAGACATTGTGTTTCTTGTTATCGAGTCACGATGAACATTACTCCTTTCAAACATTACTTGACTATCGCTTGTTTCGTTCGTCAAGTGCTTTAGTTCATTTCATTTGAAGCAAATATTTGTTTCAATTGACGAAATGAATGACTCGAAAACTGCTTCCTTCGTTTTTTCCACTTTCACTTCAATTCGGGCTCATTCGACTTTTCACTCATCGCGTCGTCAAGCAACAAAATGTAGTATCCGCACAATATCGGTTGCCGATAGGGATGGCATCCGGGTTATAAATAGTGATAATATATTATTTTATGTTAAACGAAAATTAAATTAACGAGGCCATTCTGGAGTCCAATATGGCGGCCCTCGAGGTCAGGAAAAATCTCAAATACCCTACAATATGGGTATTTTCGGAACGGGTAGATGCTGAAAATCGATTACCGATGCCATTTTTGAAATCAAAATAGTGACAATTGGTTTTCGGAAGTGTCAAATACCCTAAGATATGGGTATTTTAGGAACGGGAACAACGCGTAGATGTGAAAAATCGATATCCGACATTATGTTCAGATACCATTTTGGAATCCAATATGGCCCATGAGGGTTCAGAAAGCTTCAAATACCCTACAATATGATTATTTTCGGAATGGGTACAACGTGTAGATGCCGAAAATCTATATCCGATGCCATTGTGAAATCCAATATGGCGGCCATTAGGTTTCATAAAAAGTGTCAAATACCCTAATATCGGAGTATTTTTCGGAACGGGAAACTTTACGATTCCCACGACGCGTAGATGCTGAAAATCGATATTCGATGCCATTTGCAGGCCACTTGACACTTCTTCTGAAATCGGAAGCCATCATCATGAATTTCAAGATGGCATCAGACATCGATTTCTTGCTTCTAGATGTCAACCCGATTCCAAAAAAACCCACATTGATCGGTATTTGACAGTATTTCACAGTTTTTCTGAACCGAAGGCGCCATTTTGGATTTAAAAGCGGCGTGACATCAAATTTCGGCATCTAAGTCTCATCCCCATTCTAAAAATAACCATATTTTAGGGTATTTGATACTTTTACGCAAATCGGAAGTCGCCGTCTTGGATTTCAAAATGGCGTCGGATATCGATTTCAGGCCTCTAGACGCCATCCCGATTCCAAAAATACTTAAATTGATGGGTATTTGACAATATTTCCCATTTGTTCTGAAATCGGAAGTCGCCATCTTGGATTTCTAAATGGCGTCGCATATCATTTTTTTCGATCTGTAGACTTCATAAAGATTACATTAATATCAATATTGATGTGTATTTGACTGTATTTCCACTTTTCATTGAGCCGGAAGCCGCCATCTTCGATTTCAAAATGTCGTCGGATATCGATTTTCATCCCGTAGACATCACCCCGATTCCAAAAATACCTTTATTGATAGGTATTTGATAGTATTTAACACTTTTTATAGAACTGGAAGCCGCCATCTTGGATTTAAAAATGGCGTCGAACATAAATGCTCGATTTCTAGACGTCACACCGATTAAAAAAAATGCCCATATTGATGGGTAAACAAACCACCCGACAATGATAAATATGACATCAACGTGCACAGATCTATGCGCATACGCTTAAATGAACCGAGTGAACAATCAGCAAAAGTCATAAAAACTGCGCGAATTTTGATCGAACAGCTTTGCTTCAATGCAAAAGTAAGTTCATTTGACAATGAAAGAAGAAATGAACACGAGTCAGCAAACAGCATTAAAACTGATCGAAAGTGGTTCTGTTGATGTTGACAGGGGTCTGCTCGAAGAGAAGACAGAATGACTTTCAATTGAAAGTGATGGTTTACAGCTTCATCGTCACTTGATGCTTTTCGATTGAAAGTGACTTTGAGGGGCCCTGGTTTTGAGCTAAGAGGAAGAGGAGACAGCTGGCTTCTTTTTGTCTGTGACGTGTTCTTCTTCTCTTGCGGAAATGACCGTGAAAAAACTTTTTCATTATGGGCGACGCAGTCGACTGTCAAAATACAAGAAAATAGATTCCCTGTTGTAAAAATTCTCACGTTTCTATACGTTCGCCCGACCAATCAGTCGCTGGTTCGCGTTTGACAGAAAATTGGTTCATTAAAGTCCCCCTATTGTCTCCTCTTCCTCTTAGGTTATGACAAATCCATGGCAGGACTTGGCGCAGATTCAGGGTTGTGGTTTGAAAAAAAAACTGATTGTATTGTGGCAACATCAATAACAAATTGTGACACATGCACACTGCGCAAACCTAGAAAAAAATCAGTGTTGCCAGTACCTTTGAAGATCAGAAAAATTGTAACCATGAGTGCCAAACAGTGCCAATGACTGTGCCCAGGTGTGCCCAAGCTTGTTTTTAGCACACTGTGTGTAGTAACCAACCCCTTGTCTAAAGCAGAAACCTTGAACTAAGATAACATTTTAGGATTTTGACACATTGAAGAATTGTTAAAAGAATTTTTATGAGAATGCTAAATGAGGTTTGATGCGAATTGTAATCCTC
The DNA here is from genome assembly GCF_037179485.1 of Ochlerotatus camptorhynchus. Classification (NCBI taxonomy): domain Eukaryota; kingdom Metazoa; phylum Arthropoda; class Insecta; order Diptera; family Culicidae; genus Ochlerotatus; species Ochlerotatus camptorhynchus. Next base: position 6,379,237 of record NW_027040845.1, read on the forward strand.
TAAAATTTACTATCTTTAGGAATACTGACAACAATTACAAAGGAATTGGACTTGAAGCTCAAGATAATTTGAGAAGTATTTAGGGAAAATTGTGAGGAGAACTAAAGGCCCAAGTGCAATGACAGCGAAAGCGGAGCGGCAGCGGAAAAAGCCCGATCTGAGTAAGCCTACTTGTCGGATTGAAAACTAGTTAGAATCAAATCGACTTCGGTTAGGCATCTTGATGCCATTTGTGACAACTGACAAACTTTCCGTTTCCGTTCCGCTTCCGCCCACATTGCGCTTGAGCCTTAAAGGTGAATTCCAACGTAGTTCTTAAGATATTATTGTCAGGATTATGAGTAGAATTCTAGAGAATTCTAACGCAAGACAAAATTTGAAGAAATTTCGACAAACTTAATGATTTTTTTTCCAAGACCGTTAGTCGTTTTAACGCTTTTGGTTTCGAAGGAACTACGTGTACAGGACGGGGCAATAATGAACAGGCCGAGACTTAACGAGCAAAAGAATGTTTTATTAAAGCAAACTTGAATTGCTCACATCGAGCTCTTGAATTGGAATGACAGCGAAAAATAACAGGAGTGACCAGGTCAGGTAATCCAACGACTACTTTGATTTCACCCCCTCTCGCTTGGATAGTCCCAGCATCCGACGTCCGACGTCCAACGATTTAGTGAAGAAGTCAGCCAACTGGTTGTTGCTGGCAGTCGGCTCCACCAATAGCTTACCAGCAGCGACATGATCTCGAAGAAAATGGTGTTTAATGTCGATGTGTTTGGCTCTCTTACTCTTCACGGTTGTCCTCGCCTATGGTGATTGGTTCAATATTCAGCTCACCGATATCGCCTAGAACACCAACTAGCCATATTGCTTCCGATGCTGCAGCACTCAACGCTACATATTCAGCTTCGCTTGAAGAAGTTGCAACTGTTGTTTGCTTCTTGCTTGACCACGCAACAGTACATCCGAAAACACGGAAAACAAATCCGCTTACTGATTTCCGGTCGTCCGTATCGATGGCCCAGTCTGAATCAGCAAACCCGAAGAGTGGCGCCGCTTGATTGTCTCGAGTAAACGTCAAGCAACACTCCATCGATCCTTTTAAGTATCGTACAACCCGTTTCAGAGCTGTCCAATGTTGTTGTCCAGGTTGAAGTTGGAATCTCCCCAGCTATCCGATAGGAAAGCAAATGTCCGGCCTTGTGGACATCATCACGTACCTCAGGCTTCCCAATAATTCACGGTGCGGTTCTTGAACACCTTCGGCCACTTGACGATCCAATTTAATTCCTTTCTCCATTGGCGTCCTTGTTGCATTGCACTCCGCCATGCCGAACTTCTGCAAGATCTTTTCCAGGCTGGTTTCTTGAGACAGCATCATTCTACCATTTTGTTGATCGTACCGTATCTTCATCCCAAGAAAGTGAGTCAACTCTCCGCAATCGGTCATTTCAAACATCGCCGACAGTTCGCGTTTCAGCTTCATTATGGTGGTCAGCTGCATACCTGCTATCAGGATTCTTCAGCCAGTAACCGCTGTTTCACAGTCTCCAATGTGAGGTCGTTCTCGTTGATATTCTCTAGAGCCGTTACAAGGGAGTGGTAGCTATCGGGAAGGGTGAGAAATAATTGCGATACCATGTCGCCTGCCGATTTGAGTTGGCGTATGATATCGTCGAACTGTTGAAGTTCCTTCTTTCATACGGACCCTGGCCAACTGCTTCCGCAGTAGGGTCTGACTTGCTACAGACTTCTTCGCATATGTATCTTCCAGTGCCTTCCACATTACTCGAGCAGTCTCCTTGTCCCGTACTATGCCTAGACATTCACCAGAAAGGAATCCAACTAGCAAGGACTTCGCTTTCCGATCTGTCTGCAAAAGCTTCGCCCTTCCCTGATCCGATGCACCGGGAACTGGCTTGGTTAATACGTCCGAAACTTCTGCCGCATCCAGGTACAGTTGAACTCGAAACCGCCAATTCTCGAAGTTCGTTCCATTCAACTGCGCAATTTCGGAGCCTTCCTCCTTCGTAGACGAGCCCATAACCTGAAGGAACTACGTGGACAGGACGGGACAATAATGAACAGGCCGACACTTAACGAACAAAAGAATGTTTTTTTGAAGCAAACTTGAATTGCTCACATCGAGCTCTTGAATTGGAATGACAGCGAAAAATAACAGGAGTGACCACGTCAGGTAATCCAACGACTACTATGATTTCAGGTTCATTCGTGACTTGTCTGGGGATGGTATTTGAACTACTTAATGATGATTTGGATACTATTCTGACAGGTTCACTTATGGCGGAACATCTTTTAAAAATTAATCAATCCATCCAGTGTTGGCTAAAATTAAGATCAGAATATCGAAATCAGCTATCTTTCAAGATCAATATCACCTAACATAACAGGCACCAATATCATAAGCCATCATCACCACCAATATCGGCTGTGATTTTCAATTCCCAAAATCAACCAGCATCAATATCAACCAAGATCAAAATCATAGGATTAGAAGATATGTTAATTTTTTTTTTTCTTTGGTTTTTTTTTCCGTCGATCTTGTTTTCCGTGCTGAGCACCAATGCTACCGACGTGCCAGGAAGGCAGCTCCCACACCTGGACCCTACCCATCGACCCATCAACTCATGAACCGGGGACCAACGGCTTTACTTCCCATCCGAAGGAAGGCGTGATCAGAGATGTTATGCCTCAGAACATCCCGGCGGCGCCGACTAGGATTGAACCCAGGCATGCTGGGGTGAGAGGTAATCACGCTTACCACTACACCACCGGCGCCGTTATATATGTTAAATTGTGGAGTCTGGGACATTCCGAAATTCATGTCAGCATTCCGGATGTAATTCAAAATGGTGGATTTCAACACACGATGGCTTCCACAAATCCAAGATGGCGGACCAAAATCCAATCTGGTGGCCTCCGGACAGCGAATATGCATCTAAACCAAGGGGTAGGTCACTCTGCACACCAATCCTAGGTCATTTTTTTTTGTCAGTGTGCCGGTCACAGAGCAAGCTGCGATTATTTGTAAAATACCCATCCCGGTAACCCGGTATTTCTGACACCCTGAATGTTTTGGTTTGAAAACGGAAGCATAAATCGGATTGAGGATGACTCGGGAAGTGGCGGGTGTGCGAAATTTTGGTGTTTTGTGTTCATAGGATCATAAAAGTCCTGTGTTATTATAATGCCCTCAAAGGTAGACCAGAGACCTAGCCTTTCGTGATGTGAAAATCAACTTTAGCGGCCAGACCCGGTGGGGAACATTGTTGGAAACCGACTATAGAGGATGATGAATAGACTTCTGTAGTTTGTTTTGTGTGATTTGCAGCATTATTTGAATTAAGGGTACTAATGGGGTCTAATAAACCGCTTCTTTCTCTTGAGCCCACTCTAGAACCTACATTTCGTATTTAAATCTATAAGTGAACAACTGGTCTGACAATCCAATGCCTACGAGATTTTGCCGAAGGTGTGCCCAAGCAGGGCCGAATCTAATTTCGGCACAATGTGCTGAGTGACTTACCCCTTGATCTAAACCCATGCAATATTGGTGTCTACGGAATGGGCTCTGTGAGTAGAAGCGGAAAATTAACATCCACCGCTATTTTCGAATTCAAGATGGCGAATCCAAATCCAATGTAATGCCTCTAAATCCAAAATCAGGAACGGCCGAAAATCACTGCTGATCTTGAGGTCAGCAAAATCAGAAAGCAGAAAATCAAGGCTGTTTTTAACCTGATTTTGAGGTAAAAAAATCACCAAAGGGAAAATCAATACCTTGGATTACAGTCAAAGTAAGAAACGGACATCCGCCGCCATTTTGGTTCCAATATGGCGGCCTCCGGACAACGTATATGCATGTAAACCAATGTATAGTATAGTCGGCTGCGGATGATGGCGTTCCCAATTTTGACTAGTGTGTTCGGGTTGGCACTACTGCTGCGCTTCCCGAGCATCTGGCTTATTTTTACCTTTGCGGCTGCTTTGTCTCGGATGTCCTCGATGTGTTTTCTGTGTGTAAGAGTCCTGTCGACTGTGTACCTCAAGTAACGATGAATTTTGTTCAGCTCCACGTTCTCTCGTCCTATACTGATCCTTACTACGCTGGTGTCTTTTCTCGTGAAAGCAACTGCGGCGCTTTTGGAAACGTTGGTTTTAGATTCCAGCCTAACGAGCTCGGCTTGGAGCTAGGACAAATAGTTGTTGGCTTTTGCTGCGGCACCACCGGTTACCACCGCCGCAAAGTCATCCCCAAACTGGACGAGTTCACATCCTTCGTGTTCGATCTGGTGTTGAAGTTTAAGAGGATGGTTGACAGTGGGCATCCTTGGAGGAGGCCTTCGCTAACCTCTCTGTGAGCGTCTCCTTCATTTGTTTTGAGGACAAGATGACGGTCGCTGAGGAGATGATCTTGCTTGGGATGCTTAAGGTTTGTAGGGTGTTGAGCAGTGTTTGGAGGTTCACGCAGTCGAAAGCCTGCGAGAGATCGAGGAATATGACGAAGAAGGACAACTTTGCCAGCTGGGCGTCCTTCACCGTGTTAACGCAGATCTGTGCCGAACGGTGTTTTCGAAACTTCTACAAGAAGATCATTGAAACTTCTATTGAAGTTCTATGATCTTATTTCGAGCAGCTTTAAACCCTACAACATCAATTCTGATCATCCCACTAACCTCCCTTTCCAATCCCCAATTCCAGCATGGCCGACAACGAACGTCAACTGTCCCAATTTCTGTACCATGTGACGCAGGAAATTGTTACCTCCGGTGACTTTTCGGATTGCAACATAAACCGAATCTGCGGCAAATACTACGAAAACTCCAGCTACCCCGATCGGGATCGCCTTCGCCAGTTGGTTTCGGAGCTGAAACGTAAACTGCAAATCTACCAGTTCAACGCCCGCAGCTCAAACCATGGTCAATCGATAAACACGGATAAATTTCATCGTTGCAGTTGCCAGCATTCCCGGGACCACTACAATCCTTACCCGCCGGAGGAGAAGACAACGGCCGACAAGTGCGTTGCAACGATGACGGACTCCAATCGTGACTTCTTCCCAGCCAGGTTGCTCGTGAGCGATTCTACGCAATACTCGCAACCACATTCCGTCCAGACCTTTTCGACGGTGACCGAGTGCAGCAATTCCACTTGTACCGTTTGTGGCAGCTGTCGAAACTTGCAGGAACCACAATCGACAAAGCACTCCCCGCGATCATCATCAGAGGACTCGAATACGCTGATCGAACAGCTTCTTCTCAAACATGCCGCACTGGACGGGGATACTTCCAGTGAAATCCTGATGCGCCTGGCCGCTGGCGATCGTGTACTGTGCGAAAGTTGTCACGGAAAGTGCCCACTGCATCGGTGTGGACAACTTCGGGGCGATGCCGATCCAGGATCACCGCCGCCTATCTGTCCCGGCAGGTGCGATTGCGGCCCGACGTGCGGTCTGACGGGTTATCCCGAGAGGAAGAAGAATTGCGAGTGTCCTCTGCAGCAGTGTAGGCATTTAGGGGAGGGTTCGGGCGGTGCTGGTGGTGGCAGTAAAAATGCACCCATTCTGAGACAGGAACCGCCGGAAAGCCAAACTCCACCCGTTACTTGCTGCGGAACGAGCAAGACGAAGAGATCGCGAAGGCCAGCAAATGACAAACTGTGGTGAGTCTGTAAAATCGCATAGCTAATATAGTTGCAAATACTTCAACTGAGTAAGTTCGGCTTTGAATTTACCAATGATTCTTGGGATAAATTGAATCTTTAGCTTTATTAGACTTAGTAGGCAGTCATTTGGATTTTTATAATTTTTATAACAAAATATATGAGGTTAGTTCCTTGGGAATGTTGAGAAGGCAAAAATTAAAAACTCATCCTGTCAAGACTGCCAAGTGAATTCTGAAGAGCTCAAATGGAATCTAAACATAATTGATAGTTCCAACGAAATTCTAATGAAATTTTCTATTCTGAGTTATAGTTTCAAGAGGGGTCGGGAGGAAGATTCCTTCAAGGAACAATTTCAAAGAACTTCTGGGAGCATTCCAATGTAATTTTGGCTCCTTTCCATTTCGAACCCTATCTGTTACATTCAAGCCTATTTCCACATTTATTTTTAACCCTTGAAAACGCCATGAATTTACCGCCTTTCAAAACAAAGGAAAAGAAAACAGCACTTACCGGACCACGGGCAGTAGCAACAGGTGAATCGTTTCTCGCCTTTGATCTTCTTCACGAACGACTTGTCGTCGTCGTTGGCTCCTTCACCGGCACCGATGTCGTGGTGCTGTTGGGTATTGTTGACTATGGCGGTTGCCGCCGCAACAGCCGTGGCTGTCTGCTGTGAGAGGGCACTTCCTTTCTCCTGCTTGATGGCAACTATCGGTGGGGCCAGAACGATTTGTGTTGGTGGATGCGGTGGCTGCTGCTGTTGTTGCTGTTGTTGTTGTTGTTGTTGTTGTTGTTGTTGTTGTTGTTGTTGTTGTTGTTGTTGTTGTTGTTGTTGCTGGTGGTGTTGAACGTGGTGGACAATGCCGTTGATGGTGGCGATGTCGTGGCTACTCCCACCCACGTTGACCGTATGTTCAATCGTAGTGGCGACGTGATGAGTGGGAATGGTAATTTGCGTTGGGAACGTTGCCGTCGGAATGTTCAGGGTACTGGCCTGGATGGTGGTTGTTGGTTGGGAAACTATCGGTTGAGTTGCTAGGACGGAAACTGAGACGTTGGAACTGCTGTTAGCGGGCGTAGAGGCGGCAGTATTGTTGTTGTAGTAGTTGTTCTTGGAGCTGACCGACTTTCGCGTCTTTGCGATTTCATATTCCATGTCGCGGTGCATCCGGAGGAAGTGCTTCTTCACGTGGTCCGCCCGATTGAACTGCTTCAAGCAGGCATAGCAATGGAATGGTTTTTCCTCTTTGTGGATGTTTTCATGACGGGTGAACAGATCTCTACGATCTGTGGTGTACGGGCAGGAGGAACAACTGTAACGCTTTCCGGTGGCGGCTCCGATGGCAGCGGAACTGTAGTTTCCTTTCTTGTCGGAACCGGTCTGTGGAATGTTCAGAGTACTGCCGGTGTTCATAGAGCCACCCGTAGGGGAACCGTCCTGGGGTTCGATTTTGGGTTTTTTGAACGACTTTTGTGAGTAGGACGAGGACTGCTTTCCGCCGGAGGACCATGCTTGCTCGTTGCCGGCCGGCAGCTGCTGGTCCTGAGGTTGAGATTGCTGAGTCTGCGTTTGCCAGCGATCGTCGGCGGTGGCAATGGAGATGTCTGTTGAGAATAGAGAGACGGATGGGAGGGGTTAGATTGTGTTTCGGTTGACTAATCAGAAGTGTCAAGTTATGGCCGATACGTCAATGCGCGTATTGGTTACCTATTTCAAACTCACTTGTGCTTGGTTTCAGCGTCGTGCCGACGGGAAAGTTGACCGGGTTCAGTATGGCACCCGGTGGAGGAAATCCGTTCTGCATAAGTGCCGCAAGCCCGAAGGCCGTCGTGAGATGTTCTTCCGATTTGAAATTTCCAGCCGATTGTTGCTGCTGTTGTTGATTCCCACCACCTTGCTGCTGTTGTTGAACATTGACTGTGGTGGTTTCGTAATCGATTTGGGTAATGCTACGATCCGACACCAGTGTGGTGAAGGACCGTTCGCCGCCTTCGGGTGCCGCGGGGGCACCTGATGCCAGTTGGGCCACCTGGGCTACCTGGGTATTGTGCGGGTAGAGGCCATGGGCGGATTCGTCTCCGTACAGCTTACGGGTGATTTCCTTGAACATGTCCTCGTACGCCTCAACCCCGGTGGGCTGAGACGTTGGGATTAGCGCGGTCATCGTGGACCACCCTAAGGGTAGTTGTAGTAGCTTTCGTTGCCACTAGCTGTTGTGGTGATTATCTGGAAAGACAAAGCGAGAGACGGATAATTAGTAAAGTATTATCCAAGCTAAATTGGTATGCAGGCGTAACAAGAGGCTTCGTTCTCGGAAGCCTGACGTGCTGGTTCCATCCATAACTTTTGATAATACCGCCCTTCAGGTGCTTCCTTACCTTCTCGGAACCGAGACTCATGCCAACACACAGAATCCACGTGGTATTCCAGTGAATCAGAAAACATCACACCACCGACCGTAACCCATCATTATCATCATCATCATCATCATCATGAGCCAACACAAAAATTGTTGAAACTTGTTGAAGGCCACCCACTGAGGCTTGCAAACCACCACTAGCACCAAACCACACAGCCGGAGGTTGGTGACGTAAAAATATTATCCTTTGCCACCCACCCCTCGGTAAGTGAAACATGAGGAGCATCATCATGGGGCAGGCAGGCAAGCAGGCAGGAAGCGCCGACTAACTTTTCCCGACCGGGTCCCTTCAATGAGCTGGGCTGAGTGGAAATGAGAGGGCCACCCACATTTAAGCCTGCTGCCAGCCTCTCCTCAGCAAAGCCCAACCCGAGGCTGTTGAATGAAATGCGATTAGAGAGCGAGGTCGGAGGATGATGGGGGGAGTGTGACGAAAAGGGCCATCCGGTGCCGGTCCTCGCTTCTTTCTATAGAGAGGTGGTAGCGAGCCGTTGCGAGTGGTGGAGTCGTGAGTGAAGCTCCTCGCTTGTGAAATGCGGGTCGTTGATTTTCCTGGGGTGAATCTTCAACCTGTTGATGGGAATTTGTGTTTGTGTTCTTTGTTTTTTTAGCTGGCTTAGAGGAGGTGACGTTTGGTGTATGTTATTATCAGCTGGTGGTACTTGGAGGTTGAACATGGGACGTTGAGTGGATATATCTAGAGCTCCCCATAGCCGTAAGTGTAAAGAGACGGATTGAAGCCCACCGGTGGTTGCGATTTACGATCCGGTTGAGAAACATGTTGGGTTGTAAAGTTGTTCGACTGCTTTCTTAAGTATCTATAATGAATCATTGTGTCTACTACACTATGACCAATGGACCTTTGGCGTAATTCATATCTCGGGGAGATTCGAAGTGATAATGATATCACTCTCTAAACGTTAACTATTCGCTTAACTGACGTTCTTTCCACGAGCACCTGCATCATAACTCTAAGACTAGAAGGTCCCGAAGAAACGTGCTCAACTTTTTTGACTCAGCGCTGGTACTCTCTTCGGTCCCAAGCTAATCGATTCACCCCTCGAAACATAGGAAAATCCTCATTTTATCTGTCAATCTTTCATAGCGAATCAAAACAAACATAGTGTAGTACTAGAATTTCGACTAGAATGGGATACGTTAATCGATTTTCTTGGGACCAATAGGCTAGTCAAGTAGTCAGCCAATTTAAAATCGTTAGTTTCCACCGGTTGGCTGCATGCGTGAATCCACAAAATTCGATTTCACTGGATCCTGTTTACAGTTCCAAGCGAAGTGAAATTTTTGTCAATTACATTGTTCACGCTGATGAAAAATCGAGTATTGATATGAGATTTTCCCTTCGCTTCGATCTCTATACAGGCCTTAAGTGTAGATGGTTGATAATACGAGGAACGAACTAGAGGTCTTTTGGGATGATGATGGCACAATTAGCGTGGACACACGTATTCTTCTGGTACCGGGTTGTTCGTTTTTTGTCGTGATTGGGGAATTCTGAGATCTATAGGCGCTTTCTCCACGGATACGGTGAGCGAGTTTGATGTTCTTCGGCATGATGATGACATAGAGGTAACTCTAAGACAAGTAGGTCCCAAAGAAACGTGCTCAACTTTTTGGCTCACCTCTGGTACTATCTTCGGTCCCAAGCTTGTCGAATCACCCCTCGAAACATAGGAAAAACCAATAACCCCTCATTTCATCTGTCAAACTTACATAGCGAATCAAAACAAACATTGCGTAGTACTAGAATTTCGACTAGAATAGGGTACGTTAATCGTTTGCTTGGGACCAATAGGCTACTAAAGTGGTGAGCCAATTTAAAATCGTTAGTTTCGTATTGATTGTTGATGATGACGAGCTTGGTGAAGATGGCTGGATCAAGTCCCCGTCCAATGGAATATTGCATGACATATTTCACATTCAAGCTTTGGAGAAATATGCATTTGAAAATACTCCCTCTTTTTCGTTACATGCCTCATTTTCGATTTGTTAATATGACCCACAGTATAGTAAATAACGACGTAGTCCTACGTAAAATAAATGTAGAAGGGTCTGTCCCTAGGGGCGCGAATGGAAGCTTGACGTAGGACCGTAGTGGGCGAAATAAATGTGAAGAGCATTTAGTTCTTTTAATTGATCAATTATCTATTATTTCAACTCTTTCCGTTTTTGAATTGTAGGCGTACCAAATTTATAGTAATCTTTTTCAAAGAGAAAGTTGATTAAGAGAATCAATCAAAATCACTTGCACCCCTGCTTCCAAGTTTGGTTATAAGATTACAACTCTGGAGAACATTTTGTGTGGTCGTTGGGTGCTTGTGGTTCTGAATATGGACAAACAAGCACAGATAAATTCTATTCCAACTCTTTACTGATGTAAGCTTGATGGCCCTGAAAAGAGCCGTTTTAATGAAGAGGACATCCATGGCCATTTACACTAGGCGGCGTGTTTAGTTTAGGTGACAGCATCACGGACCTCATTTTCCAGGAACACCTTCAGCACACCTCGTAAATTAGACCGGAGATACGTTTGACACCACCACGGCGAGCCAGACGACCGATGGCGGTTATCTCGAAGAACTTTGCGATGACGCTTGGCGCCTCCTTTACCAGACCTTTTCCTCCTTTTCCACGACCAGTCAATTGTTGCTTGTTAGGTGTGAAGGAGTGGACTAGCCACCATCTTCCTACTGCTGCTATTGCTGTTCACCACGCCGTCCGAAGCGAAAATGAGCTAATGCCATACAGCAGCGCTCTTTTATTTTTTCAGGTTAAAGCAGAATGATGTGCAACCAAGTGGTATAAAAGCTACAAAGACTCCTCCCATTATGAGTAGTTTGCTATCAAGTAGTGACACTGGCTCTTTTCTTTTTGCGTACACGGCGAATGAGAACGACCCAAATTTGAGTTTAGTTCACTCATAATCGCCAAAAGTGCAGGAACTCAGCGACGAGTAAATTTTTCTCATGGTTTCCTGTGGAAAACCTAAAAAATCTGTGAGAAAATTAGGGAATTGACGAAAATTTTATTCAGTCTCGGAGTAGTACCAATAGACTGAGTGAACACAATCTTTATTTTTCTCAAATTCGGGAATTTTTCCCTGGAAAATCCTGGGAAAACATGAGGCAAATTTACTCATCGCTGAGTTCCTGCACTTTATTTCTTATCTTAGAGATAACTAAACTCAAATTTGGGTCGATCTCATTCGCCGTGATATCGCCTTGAAAGATATCGGCGTCGGTGGTTAGCGTGATTACCTCTCACCCCAGCAGGCCTGGGTCCAATCTCAGTCGGCGCCACCGGCATGTTCTAAGGCATAACATCTCTGATCACGCCTTCCTTCGGGAAGTAAAGCCGTTGGTCCCCGGTTGAGTTGATGGGTCGATTGGTAGGGTCCAGGTCTATAGCAGTGGAGCTCAGTACGGAAAATAAATCTCGCGTCACTTTTCAATAGGTCCTATCTACATTGATCGATTCTCTTCATCGACACTCTCTTTCGTAAATAACTCGGTTTCACAAATGTTTCCTGCCGTCTTCGTCGAATGAGATGCTAGATTGTTGCTTCTTCCATCGAAAATATCCGGCCGTGGCGATTCAAAGTTGATCAAGGTTGATCAAAATAATGTGTACCCAGTACCCAGTTTGATTACATGAGCATTTTGTGTGGTCGTTGGTTCTGAATATGGACAAACAGGCAGATGAATTCTATTCCTACTCTTTACTGTAATAAGCTTGGTGGCTCTGAAAAGAGCCGTTTTGTTGCCAAAGTTGGTGATGATTTAACCTCCGAAACTAAACAGAGTGCGTCTCGGTCACTTCAAAATGTAGATGACATCCATGGCCGCTTACGCTTGGCGTGTTTAGTGTACGTGACAGCATCACGGATCTCATTTTTCAGGAACACCTTCAGCACACCTCGTAAATCAGACTGGAGATACGTCAGACACCGCCACGGCGCGTTAGATGACGGATGGTAGTTATGTCGAAGAATTTGCGTTAGGTTCTGAATATGGCGATGAGTGTGCAAAATATTACGCAATTCCATCCTCCCTATTCGCACGCGCCCGAGGATCGGAGGCGAATGCCACTTCGACTTGTTTTGTCTACTTACTACTCTCTGACGACTGTGCTGGGGAAGCAGCATATGCATGTAGGTAATTGGTGGATTTGTTAGTTAATTCGACGCTTTTGGACAATGCTGGACATTTACCAGTTTTTCAATAGTTTCTTGTTGAAAATCAACATTCGGCATTGTTTTCGATGCGTAGCCATATTTCTGATCGATTCGTGATAAAATTATTAAAATTGGACTAGGGGCAGCTGAGTTATTAACGTTCAAAATCTTTCTTAATTTGTTACATGTTCCATTTTCGGTTTTCACATTGTGTACCCCCATATAGAAATCAAAGACGTAGTCCTACGTCAAAAAAGTAGAAAACCTGCCATGAGGCGGCAGTCTCATACCGGAATATTTCAGCAGAGTTAACTATCCTTCCTTCGGGAAGGTGACGCTTAACCCGTTGGCTTAATCAAGCAGACAAAAATTACCGTTACAAACAAAAACACAACCAATAATTAACCTGACCATATGTTAGGTTTACTGATTATTCCCGGTTCTAATATCACATTCCGGGTTTTTCCCGGTTACATTTCAAGTTCCCGGTTATTTTCCGGTATTCCTGGTTCGTTGGCCACACTGCACACTGCAACAAGAATGATCAACCTTGAAATAAATTTACGCTAAAAAAGTTAAAAATAATTACAAGAAAAGTGACTGTTGCGGATTGATTGAAAAAGATAAAAAAGATCGACTCAAATTTGAGTTCAGACTGAGTAGACTGAGTGAAATTTTCGTCAACTTTCCTCATTTTCCACACTTAATTCGAATTTGGGTTCATCTCATTGGCCGTGCATTAGCAATGGGCGATCTTGGATCGAAACACAAAAGATCCATTCTTTTGGTTCGATTAACCGATTTTTTGAATCGATCTCAAACACGACAAAAATCGACTGGATCGATCGTTTTCATTCGATTTTCGTTTCTATCCAAAACAAAATTGCAGTGCATTTGCATTTGCAATTTAATATTGATTTTTGTCTTCACCTTTGCACATCACTTGCCTTGAACATGGATTCTGCAAACAACCAGTGTGACAGTTCAGTAGGCAAGAACGAGAAAGAGAAAGTTTGGGGCTCCAGAGACGATTATAGGCCTTTTTGACGTTTAATTGTCTTCCTCAATCTAGTACATCCACATCTGTATAAACTAAAGAGGTTCAATTTATAAAGAGACGACATATCAAAATTGGAACAATCGATTATCTGTCAAAGTCATAGGAAAAGTTATTCCAATCGAGCAGAAGACCTGTCAAATGGATAAGATGTCGCCACTTTAGTTCAAACATTCACTGCTTATGACATATTCCAGGATCATCTGTCCTCTGCTATGTCAGAACTGAATCGCCATGGGGGCATATCGACAGAATTACAAAATGTCTTGCATCAGCCTGTTTTCCCACGTCCTGTCGATCCTTTTCAAGCATGGAAGAAAATCCGTAGTGAACATCCCCATGTGGGGTATACATTGCTCGAGACTATTTCTGAAGAATTGTAACAAGTGTTCCATGGAGAGTAGGCTGTGCGTGTGTTCGAACCTGACGTTTGTTTTTTTTCCGTGGAGTTCCTCATTCTAGGTCCCTATTATTTGCCGCTGAAAAGCTGTTCCGAAGCCAAGTAGAACCTCCACGAGGCATCCCATCATTAGTTCCATCATTCGTTGAGTCACAGCGTTGAACCTGACTATTGGCCACGAAAAGGCTTGACAATGCACATCAAACATCGACTACATACATCTAAAATCGAAAGAAGACATTCCATGCAACTACCATAAACCGGACTAGTTCATGTTGATCTTCGTCAGGCTTCGTCTACAAATTGGACTTCTACATCAATACATGTCAGGCAGCCTTCAGGTTCAATTAGCTAAACTTGGTGAGTTCGTTCCATTTGTAAATTTTTATCTTTTCAAACCAGTAACGTTGGGAGATCACCTTTTTGTGGTGCGTTACTGGTATAAGATCTACCACCGAACCCTAGTCTTGACATCTTCAAACTAGGAAATCAGGATTTTCCAGTAATTAAAGGATCACATTTTAGTCCTTGTTACTTTTAATGACTTGATAATAGTGACAAGACTCGAGTAGTGACCACCGCGCCGTTATGCATTTCTATTTTGTATATTTCAAATCAAAAATATTGTTTATGTTCATAGATTTAACATAATCCTTTTCCCTTTGTCCTTCTCCTTTTCCTTTCCCTATCCGCTTTTCAGAAAGCGAGTAATGGCGCTATAGCCATAAGCCATAAAAGGCTAGGACAAGAGTTAGTGCTCATGCCCCAACCGCCAGAAGAAAATGGAGCATCACTTTCTAGTTTTGATGCTTCCAACAACCAACCAATCATATAATTACCAAAATCGGAACGTATTGGATTCAGAAGCATCGTATTTAAATGTTCGATTTAAACATACCCGATGTTTTCTGAATCATCTTACCCCTTAAATGCTGCACAGTAGGCCTGGCCGTTTTGATATGTGTAACGCATCTTCGATAGACAAGAAAAATGATGTATATTATTTTCCAGGATGCTTTCATGAACTGGCTGTGTTGGTGTTAAATTAGATTAGATTAGATTAGAATTGTAACAAGTGTTCCGTAGAGGCTATTCTCTAAAACTGGTGAAACCACACAGAATCGATATCGGCTCAATGCAAAACGCATGGCTCAATTAGCTTTCTTGGAATCCCTCTCGGTTGAGTTGTGGGATATCTGAATTAAGTACTTTCCGTACTTACCTGCTTTTACACTCCGACCATCTAATCGTTTTGTTTCATATGTTAATATTTCGTTTTTTAAATCGTTCATTTAATATCAATAAAACGAATATTATAACCTGTTTAATCACTAATCAGGTATCCTGAGCAAAAACTTCCACATGTCAAATGAAATCAAAATAGTCATTTACTACACTGAACCAATATGACATATTCCTGTTATGTGGAAGTCTTTTAAATTTGCGCTATAAGATAATCCAATGAAAATGATATGATTGAAAATATGTCAGGTAAATTCTATATGAATATCTGATACATTTACAATGCTGATAATTTGGTAACTTTTATATGATCGTCATATGATAAATGAAAATCGGTCAAATTATAATAATTAATTGAAATGAATTTGAAACCCATAAGCATAAGCTTTACTTTTCACCACAATATAATGCATGTGTCATAAATCAATCGAAGTAAAGTTTATGTGAAAATCACATGAAATTTACTTCTTCTTTTGACACATATATTTAATCGATTTCTAAAAATAAATCGAAAAATAAACATCAGGCAGTGGGAGCTTTCACAGTTGTGTCTTTTTTATTGTAGCTGATTTGGGATTCGATCAAGAACTGTTGAGGTGTGATGCTTTCGGTGTCTGCACTCGATTCCACTGGGCCAGGGCTGACTTCAAGATTGAGCTCGTTCAATTAGCATGAAGTAAGAACAGCTCTCCCGACATGGAATGTAGTGCAACGTTATGCTCGTTTTGCTAGAGTGAAGAAAAATAGCACTGACAAATTTATGCTCCGTTTCGGTGGTGTCGTGTATTCAAATCTTGCTTAATGCTCCTGTGTGCAATAAAACAACGGCTGCATTATTTGAGTTCATGGAACTCGTTCATGAAGTTCGAGTACTAGTGCTGGAATCTGAATCAGCCATGTAGAAGGCTTACAATTAGAATCTTAGCAAATAAATATTGCAGTAGAATCATTTTTTTTTCGATCTCAATACATTCTTTTCCCCTTATCTTATGGAACAATAACAAACAAGGATTATTTCATGCAGTATCATTGTTGTTAGCAATATTTAGTTCGACTAATCATTTTAATTCAATAATTTATGAAGAACAATCATGTAAGATGTATTTTATTGGGAGCAATATTCATCCCAGAAAACCATGCCAAAACAAATGCTTGCTGTTGGATTTCTTAAAAGGCATTTCTATATGACTATTTAATGATTGGGATATATCTGTTTACAATCTTTAAACGTCAAAAATCAAAGCAAGCTATTACAATGAGATATACATGTTTTCCTATACTGCAAAGTTAAATGACTGTCCAATAGTTTCTACATGTCTGTTTACACGCGACATATCAACAAACGTCAAAAATCGTTAAAAGCAACTCCAATAAAATAAACAAAATTATCTTATAAGAAATATCTTTTAGTGAGAAATATTCATCATAAAACCAGGTATATTTTACTGAATTTTCTCATAGTGCAAACTTATATGATTTTCCATTAGTTTCTAGATGTCTGTTCCCACCCATTACATATCACCAGTTTTTCACCATGAAATATTTCAGACAATATTCATATACATCTTATCTATCGCTAACCACGCTCAAAGCAAAGTATTATCAAGTACTAAGTATGTGAAATTACGATAGAAATCATTCCATATCGCAGTCATAGTTTTTAAGTGATAATCCAATGGAATCTATCAATCATCACATAGAATGAATAAATCTGCTGACATTGCTATGTTATAAGATGGATCCAATAAACGGTACATGTCGATTTGTTTCAGTGTATATTCTCATCATGTATGTTTGTTACACTCACAACTTTTACTGCATACGTACTACACAATTTATTTCTAAATGATATCAATCATCACACAAAATGACTATTATAAGTGAAACGTCAAAACAGGATAGCTTATGTAACGTTATATTAACTTTAGACTGAAGTTGGCGGTAATCTGCACCAACTTTCCTATAATCCGTTATATTTGAAACATTTTTGTGCCATTTTGAAAAATGAATCGATTCAAAAGATCGCTTCAAAATTATCGATTAAAAATGATTGATTAAATATGTGAATTGATTATTTTCAAAAAAATTAATCGATTCACTAAGATCGATTCTTGCTTCAAGATCGCCCAATGCTACCGTACATGCTACCATCCTATAATTTAAAAAAATCCTAGACCGGACCGGGAATCGAACCCAGCCGCCTCCAGCATGGTATTACTTTATAGCTGCTCCATTACCGACTGAGCTAAGGGAGGCCCGAGTCATATACACTAATATTTCACCCTTGCTCCAGTTCATAATAGTAGTGGCCAGTCAGGCAAACTATGTTGTCCACCCACATCAAATTTAAAAAAAAATATCTATACGTGCAGCTGAATCGCATTTCAAGGCGCGCAATCATCAAACATTCAACACGAGCAATGACGACGGTGGTGAAATCTCACTATGACGACGACGACGATGGCGATGATAGGCCGATCAATGATGATGGTGGAGCCAATTTCACACGCCAAGCCAAGTCAAGCCAAGTGCACGTAGGCGGCAGGCAAAGTGGGGTACCAACGCCCACTCGCTCCGAGTCTGATTGAAAAAGCCACCCACCACCCAAGCAGGCAACATACCGAGCGCGTGTGCACCACTCTCTCCCTCGCTCTCTCGGGCTCTCTCCAGTTGTTGGCCTATGTCTAGTTGATGAATGCCGACCGCCGTCTAGGCTTTTTGCTATCGATGTCGATGTGTGTTGGTGAGCGTGATGCGCTTGCCGCCGAGGGGACGCCGCGAGTGTGCTGTGTTGTTGTTATGCTTAGGACGGGTGGTGGCGGGCATATTAACTGTGAACTTGAAATTTTTTCGAACGAGTTTTGGCCGCTGCCGGTTCGGTAGTAGTTAGCAGAGAGCATCGGCGAGGGGTGGTGGGTAGAAGGCCAGCCTGGCAACCGCCGCGGCGACCCGAGCGACCGGCTTTGAATGTTGCGCTTTTTTTTCGCTCTCCCTGTGCGCCCACCCACTGAGAAATTATTGGCGGCGCTCTGATGGGACGTGTTTTCTACGCAAAACATGGGACAAACCCCAAGTTAGAATTATTGTTCGACTGCCAAAGGTTGAATGGCGGGTGTTGGTTGGCACGATGGTGGAAGCTGCTGTTTAGGTTTTGTATATTTACATTTTTTGCGCTGTTGTCGTTCCACTTTCGAGCACGAACGCGTGTCACACGCGTTCTGATGGGTGGTTTCGGTGATGATGATGATGATGACGATAGAAATATGTTTCGAAATCGGAATCATCTGTTGATGTGCTTCAGTTTTAAGGTAGACGAAAATTAGTTTTTATTTATTATTGGTTCTGATGAATGAGATTGTGCTACTTATGTCGTTTTCGTTTTTGCGGTGTAGTGTAGCAAAAACGAAAACGAAATTAGTTGAACGAAAATAGGTAAAATTGATTACAATTACAGTGTTCTAGATGCACTTCCACATTTATTAATTGAGAGCTTTCGATGCTTGTACCGTTTTTGAATTAGTATAATTGTGTGGTAAGTACAATCATACTCAATACCCAAGAAAGTCGAATACACGAAAAATTCCTAGACCGGACCGGGAATCGAACCGAGTCACCTCCAGCATAGTTTTGCTTTGTAACTGCGCCTTTACCGACTGAGCTAAGAGAGACCCCAAGGTGACTTATTGCAGGATTCGTATATTTTCCTTACAAAACTGTTATAAAATCTTACATTTTCCATTTGGGTGTAGAAGATCGCAGCACAAATTTCCGATAAAATATTAAATTTAAGAATAAGATCAGATTTCGTCGCGTATTTTTTTTTATTAATAAATACACGTCTGCTTCAAAGAATCGGTGATACATTCCACTTGACAAGCAAATTTGCCCAACCGTTCCCTTCTATTCACTCGCCAATCACTCACAAATCTCTTTCCCTCCACCAACGCGAATCCACCCACTCACGACTCTACACGTCATTGCGACTGGTGATTGCGAAAATCCACCTCACTTGATGCTGGCCGTTCATTGAATTATGCGCTCTTATTTTGATCCTCTTCTTGGCACTTGACGACAATAACGATGCCGTGTTTTCTTCTATGTGATTCATCAGGTCCTGGTATACGAAATTTTAAACGATTACTGCTCTCCATACGCACTCACTTGGCCCTCGCCATGTACGAGGTAGATGAGAGCGAGAGCCGTGTCGTTTGTGCAATACTGGTAGTGGTGGCGGCGGCGGTGGCCGGAGGGTGGGGTTGTATGCATTACCATTTTGATTTTTTGTTGTTTCCATTGAGACAAAGAAAAATCAATAAAAACCGCAATTTTGTTTTCGGAAAATTTGTAACAACTACAGCTTACATTTGTCACATTTTTAATGGACCTCCTAAACCATCGCGGAGGAGTTGAACGATGCCATCTGGATCAAAAGATTTCCGTTGAATGATAATCGTACGAATGTTGTACTCTTCTAATCACTGAATTCGCATTGTCCAATTCACTGTCACATAATTAACTACTCAAAATATAGGTATCGGACAAAAAAGGCGCGCACGAGGAGCCACCCGGGAGCTTCCATATTCGGCACGACTCACCGTTCCCCGTTCCAGGGCACAATTGCCGGGCAGGTCGGTTGCACTTACCCTCGGAGCTCACCAGCCAACCGACCAACCATCCGCCCGGCGCATACGCTCTCTGTTGAACGACGACGATGACGATGGGTTGGGCAGGAGAAAATTTATCGACTCACTGCTGCAACACCGAACCGTCTGCCGTTCCGTTCCGAGGACCAAGGCAGGTTGTCGTCGTCGTCGTCGTATGTGGAGAGAATGTGACAATAAGCGAAAGAGAGGGGAAGAATGAGCAATCCGACGACGGATCGTCTGACAACGGACAAACGACGCAGGAGCGGAAGGAGTCCAATTGCTACAAAACGGTCGGCGATTACCAGGATTATGATGGTGTTTCGGGTGGGGGAGAGGGTGGATGCTTATTACGGCAATATTGCGATGATTTGGTGGTTGAAAGGGTAAATGTTATGAATTTGATTTGTTACAAGACGAGACGCGACAAAATGGACCGAAGAATTCATTCGAATGTGGCATATGGTAAAATGTCAATAACCAACTAGTTTTTCAAATGCAAAGAATTCCAGGGTTGTTATAGTAAGCCCTATTTTGAATCCGCGCCACAACATTTGGTTATGATGACACGACCGTAGATTTGACGTAGGATAACGTGCTCGGTATCAATATTTGGCGACCGTGTTAGGGAAACCACTTTTTCCCATCACGGAAACGCCTCGTTTTCTGATGGCAAAATTACGCATTTCGAGCATTAAACGCACGGAATTTTGCACGCTTTCATGTCCTTCACGGTGTTGAACTGACGTCCATTTGCGTAAACCTTTGATGCCTTTATTTGCCAAAGGTTCCCGATAGGGTTACAATCCGGGTTACAAACTGGCCATTCATTTTGCTTTTGATTGGCGTGATACAAGGAATGAGGCATTATCCTGCTGAAAAACAGCCGTATCGTTCAGATAATCCTCTAAATACGGAATCAAAACTTCCAGCTATCCAGCAGATAGGTAGCTTAGCATCGTACGAAAATGTACCCCATACCATTACCGTTCCTCCTCCAAAATATTTGTTCGATCGGGTGGTCTCTTTATCCCTTACATCGTTCCAATAATCAATTCCAAGGACCATCCAAGTTGAACTGAACATCAGTAAAAACTCCGAGCTACATTTTTATGGGGTTGTACGCAATGGTGACGTCTAATACAATAAATCTCATTTGTTAACTGCAGCAGGACCTTGTGTTTTGTGTAGAAATAGGAATTTGAGCGCGGTTCTCTCTGTTTATACTCTTTAGTATGACGCACTTGACATAGGCCCACAGCAACTCACGAAGAGCTACTGATTCTGTTTCTTCCTCTTTCTATGGATGCTCATGTGGGCTGCAGCTCGCTGCTTGCAGGCAGCCTTTCATTGTGTACTGGAGAACACCACCACTCACCACGCGGTGATTGAAAACACAGTTTGGTGAGACCGGTTGGAATTCAACTTTCAAATATGTGTTAGGAAAATCGCTTTTCACAGGCTTACTTACCTTACCAATCAGGCTAAGGTCTTGTTGTCCTCTGCTGTCCGAAGAAGTCGTCTCCACTCTACTCGATCCATGGCCACAGTTCGCCAGCCTCGTAGTCTGCGAAGGGTCCGCAGGTCACCTTCTACTTGGTCGATCCACCTTGCCCGCTGCGCGCCTCTTCTTCTTGTTCCTGTTGGGTCGCTTTCTAGAATCATTTTCACTGGGTCGTCGTGCGGCATTCTTACGACGTGCCCAGCCCACCGTAGTCGCCCAATTTTTGCAATGTGGACGATGGATGGTTCTCCCAGCAGCTGGTGCAATTCGTGGTTCATTCGCCTCCTCCACGTTCCGTCATCCATCTGCACTCCACCGTAGATGGTACGCAACACCTTCCGTTCGAAAACACCAAGGGCGCGTTGGTCCTCCACGAGCATAGTCCAGGTCTCGTGGCCGTAAAGGACCACCGGTCTAATCAGCGTCTTGTAGACAGTCAATTTCGTGCGGCGGCGAATTTTATTCGACCGGAGCGTCCTCCGGAGTCCAAAGTAGACACGATTCCCTACCATAATGCGTCTTTGAATTTCTCTGCTGGTATCATTTTCGGCGGTCACCAGTGAGCCCAAATACACGAACTCATCGACCACCTCGATTTCGTCACCGTCAATCTGAACTCGGGGTGGGAGGCTAACATTGTCTTCCCTAGAACCTCTTGCTTTCATGTATTTTGTCTTTGATGCGTTGATGGCAAGTCCAATCCGTCTAGCTTCAGCCTTCAGTCTGATGTACGTTTCCGCCATCATCTCAAAGTTCCGTGCCATAATGTCAATGTCATCGGCGAAACCAAGGAGCTGGATGGACTTCCTGAATATCGTGCCACTCGTGTCTATCCCAGCTCTTCTGATCACACCTTCTAACGCGATGTTGAACAGCAGACACGAAAGTCCATCACCCTGCCGTAACCCCCTTCGAGATTCAAAGGGACTCGAGAGTGTCCCCGATACTCGAACAACGCACATCACTCGATCCATCGTCGCCTTGACCAATCGCGTCAGTTTATCCGGAAATCCGTACTCGTGCATAATCTGCCATAGCTGATCTCGATCGATTGTGTCGTATGCGGATTTGAAATCGATGAACAAATGATGTGTGGGCACGTTGTATTCGCGGCAGTTCTGCAGAACCTGCCGAATCGCGAAAATTTGGTCCGTGGTAGCGCGGGCACCCATGAATCCCGCCTGGTATTGCCCCACGAACTCTCTTGCATATGGTGACAGACGGCGGCATAGAATTTGGGAGAGTACGTTTTAGGCGGCGCTCAGCAGTGTGATCGCGCGGTAGTTGCAGCAATCCAACTTGTCGCCCTTTTTGTAGATTGGGCATACGACACCTTCCATCCACTCCTCCGGTAATATCTCCTCCTCCCAAATCTTGGCAATTACCCAGTGCAGCGCTCTAGCCAGTGCTTCACCACCGTATTTCAATAGCTCACTTGGTAGTTGATCTACACCAGTTGTTTTGTTGTTCTTCAGCCGACCGATCTCCTCCGCAACTTCTTGAAGATCAGGGGCCGGTAGCCTGTCGTCTTCTGCGCGTGCTCCAAGGTCTGTTGCCGTGCCACCTTCGTTTTCTGCTGCTTCACCGTTGAGGTGCTCGTCATAGTACTGCTTCCACCTCTCAATCACCTCACACTCGTTCGTGAGAAGGTTACCGTCCAAGTCCTTGTACATATCGGCTTGCGGCACGTAGCCTTTGCGCGAACTATTTAGCTTCTCGTAGAACTTCCGTGTGTCGTTTACGCGGTACAGATTTTCCATCGCCTCGCGATCTCGGTCTTCCTGCTGACGCTTCTTCCTTCGGAAAATCGAGTTTTGTCTGTTCCGCGCTTGTCTGTATCGCTCCACATTCAATCTCGTGCGGTGTTGCAGCATTCTTGCCCGTGCTGCATTCTTCTCCTCTACTAACAGTTTGCATTCGCCGTCAAACCAGCCATTTCTTCGGTCCGGGATTGCAGTACCTAGAGCCGCTGCAGCAGTACTACCTATGGCTGAACGGATGTCCCTCCAGCCATCTTTAAGAGAAGCTGCGCCAAGCTGCTCTTCCGTGGGTAGTGTAACTTTCAGCTGCTGCGCGTAGTCCTGGGCAACTCCGGTGTCCCGTAGTTGCTCAATGTTGGGTCGTGGCATTCGACTTCGACGTGTGTTATGCACCGTCGAGAGTTTTGAGCGCATGCATACTGCAACTAGGTAGTGGTCCGAATCTATATTCGCACTGCGGTACGTGCGGACGTTGATAATGTCGGAGAAGAATTTCCCGTCGATTAGAACGTGATCGATTTGGTTTTCTGTGTGTTGGTCAGGTGATCTCCAGGTGGCTTTGTGGATATCCTTGCGGGGGAAAAAGGTACTTCGAACTACCATACCCCGGGAAGCTTTTCACAGGCAATCGGTGATAATTTTAATTATCATAGCAACAGTTGCACATCCGTTAAATTTTCAATAGCGACATTTTGAAAAAGTCTTATATTTAACAGATTCGTAGAAAAAATTCCTATCGATTCGCGTATTAAGAATTAAAATCCATCATCTATAGATCTAAATCAGACCACCTTCATGCCGCGACCGACTTTGGTTTTTCAAATCGCAACCAACATTACCGTCAGGTAGGGAAAGTCTCACCCTACCTGATGGTGATGTTGATTTACGTTGGCGAGCCTTGACTTTCAAGACATCATTGAAAGAAGTCATTGTTTACAAAAGCTGTTACGCCCTAATTCCAACTCTGTCTTGATATGAGAACTGACATCCGATTGATGACCTTGACAAATGTCCAAAAAATACTCTTTCACAAATTTATGGTGGTCCTGAAAATGACCGTTTTGACGTAATGGTTGAGTAATGCTGAGCTATAAGGGTTTTAAACACAGATGAGGCTGGTGAGCTGTATGTTATTTGGAATGAGGGTGCTTGGCGATGGCCCACAGCGACTCACACAGAGCTACTGATTCCGATCAATAGCACTGCGGCTTCTTCCTCCTTCTGTGGATGCTCATGTGAGCTGCAGTTCACTGATTGCAGGAAGCCTTTCGTTGTGTACTGGAGAACAATGTTCAACGCCACGCGCCGAAAGCACTGCTGCTGCTGCATCTGATGCCGACGACCGGACATCAGCACACACGGTGATTGGAACTGAATCCGATCAGCAGTTGAGGGCAGCCTTGGCAGCTAGCTGCTTGCGGGGAGCCTTTCGTTGTGTACTGGAGAACACCACCACTCACCACGCGGTGATTAAATAAACACCCTTTGGTGAGAACGGATGGAATTCAACTTTGAAATCTGTGTTAGGGAAATCGCTTTTCACAGGAAATCAGTGATAATTTTAACTATCAAAACAACATTTGCACATTCGTGCAATTTTCTCTAGTTACTTTTTGAAAAATGATAAAGTCTTAAATTAAACACATGCGTAAATATATATCTGATCGATTGGTGATAAAATTATTGAAATTGGTCCAGGGGCAGCTGAGTTATTAACGTTCAAAATCTTTCATAATTTTGTTACATGTTCCATTTTCGGTTTTCACAAAGTGTACCCCCATATAGAAATCAGAGACGTAGTCCTACGTCAAAATTACGTGGTGCAAATTTCAATCGATTGACTGTATACTGTGGTGTAAGTGTTGGTTTTGTTCTTTTTATGTGTGAAGACGCATTGAGTACGCGACTAGCGGTACTTTTGTGCACTGGAAGATCGAGTTTGGTAATAATCTGGCGGCAACTCAAGTGATTTTACGTTGCTTCGGCCCGAATTTGTCCTTTTTGTCTGGCTGTCAGTTTTGAATTTTCCTTGGTACGTACCTTGAAACAAAATTCCTTAGGATTTTTTACATAATTCCGTACAACCTTTTCTGGTCTGTTGATCTTCCGAGCAATCTCGCGATAAGATCGACCATAATCAGAATAAGAGACTAACTCGAATGCAGATGTAGTAAAAACGCTAGAAAGTTGCTGAAACTCGATGTGGCTAAAGTGTGTTACTTAGGTTTGGTTGAGGGTGTGACCAAATAGTGACTTTAAAGCAATAAAAAAAGTGACTAATAGTGACATTTATTGTTCGGAAAAAATGGTTACAATATTTCGTTGACTGCGACCCACTTCGAGAAATTTTATAAACTCACAATCACAACCCATCGTGAGCATTTTTCACGCTTCGCATAAATTTGTCTCGAAAAATTATTATTTATTTATTATATAGTGAACCAGGAATTCAGGGAAACCGGGAAAAAGGTGCGAATTCGAAATCGCCGGGAAAAATCGGGAAAAGCCAGTGAATTTCGATGACAAACCGGGAAAAATCAGATTCTGACCCTTTAAACAATTGCAAGACCCCTGGACTGGAAAATGTTTTTAGGATACAGTCACTTCAATGAACTAAGTGTTATGAAAATTTTGAAAAAGATTTTAGGATGAATTCTGCAGATAACAACAATGTTTTTTCAGAGAAAAATACCAATAGATCTTTTTTTAAGAACTCTAAGATAGATTTGACTAGAACTCCAAGTCAATTGTGGGACTTCAGACGTTCAGAGTAGAATCTCTTTAGGTAGTTCTTTTGAAAAATTCATAACGATTGTAATGTGGATTCCAGGTCCATTTCAAATGAATATTTAAAATAAGTTCTTAGAAGAATTGTGATGACAATTCGAAGGAAATTCTTGAAAAATTTAGAGATAATTTCAAGTGAATTCAAAAGAAAGTTTTAAGGATTTCACTATAAATACCAACCCGAGCAAAGCTGGAGATCAAATTGAAATTAAAATTTGCTGTTATGATGTAACTCATTTTGAATCCTCCAGTTGATCTCATTTTGGTTGACTTAACGGTTAAATTGTACACTGTTGAATCATACGGAAAACTAATCCACCAAAGGTCCCAAAGCGGAGAACTGTGTTGTTGGATGTCTAAGTCTGATGGTGACCCCGACGGTAGTTCTTCGGGAACACCTCCCACAGCACCAACATCAGGATCCATTTGAAGGGGATGAGAAATATGCTGCTGAACCGCTGTAGCTGCTGGCACTTGGTTTTCTCCTGCCGCGCTAATTTCCAGATTCGCGCTGCTCCCAATTCACTCTTGAACCCTTTTTCGACTGTTTCCACAACGCACCCGGCTTCTTTTCTCCTCCTCGGTGGCAATCGTAGCTTTCAATAGCTTTCGTTGCTCCTGCAAGAACTTCTTTTCAAGTTCGACTTCCGCGCGCAGTTTCTCTAACTCCTGACGCTCCTGCAGACGTGCCATGCTCTCTGACAAATGTGACGAAGATCGATTCGCGATGCTGGCTCTCGACATAGCACGAGAAGGTCGTTTGCAGCGGGAACAAAGCCACATTCGATCGGGGATCGAGCCCGTCACACCTGCACAACTGAAGTGCCACAATGCATCGCATGAATCGCATTGGACCATATTGTCCGCTTCATCTGGCCTATTGTAGCCAGCGTATCCATCTTGCTTACCGGTCATAGAATGATGACTCATCACGATGAAATTTTGAAGATTGTTGCGACAGCTATAAATGAAAACCAAGGCACCGACTCACAGTGGGGTATTTATTAATTCTAGCTGGCCAACAATATTTAACCACTCTAACTTGTCACATACATCTTATTATTCAAGGATAATAAAATTAATTGGTCAAAAAAGGGTGGAGTCATGTTTTGGAGGGGGGAGGTTCATGTTATATTGATGTTTTTTTTTTTGAAAACTTGTAAGTCGTTAAGTATTCTTCGGATTTGCTTACCGTCAAAGGATGAAATGTTGGAAAATGCACTTACATCTGCGGTCAATAAAAAAGCACGAAAGGCCGAACTTTGTTTACAAACTTGCCGAATTTGACATGTTGTAACTTTGTTCTGTTATGATCAATTGAGCTGAAATTTTGACACAGAACCACAAATATGCTGATTTTTCCGTGAACAAAAGGCCAAACTTTTTGAAACTCCTGGAAAAATTGGCGATATGGTTATACATGTTTAAAGTAATAGCGTTTTTGATATTCGAAATATTTCAAGATCCTTATATTAAATTATTTTTCGTACACGCAAAATTCACCATAGTTTGGTTCTGCATAACAATATTAGCTTAATTGAATATAACAAAACAAAATTACATAAAAGTTTGCTAATTTACATGAAAATCCACCTATGATGATATTTTTTGGCTGCTGGTGTAAAACTTATTAGAAAATAAAATATTGAAGATTTTTTTTTTAAGTTTTACAATCAGTCATTGTAAAATAAGTTCAGATATTTTGATTTGAGATTTAAAGTGAAAGTCGATGGAATCTACAAATGGCCGCTTTGTGTTTATTTTGCCTTGCCATTTCGAATTTTTGGCGGCACAGATCTCAGAAACTAAAAGGATTTCGTGGGCCAAATTATTATCACTCTCTTGCTGAACTGCAGCATACATGTCATTACAATTGCATGCACGGAAACTTTATAGTTTCTGAGATTTGAGGCGCCAAAAATGCGAAGTGGTAAGGCAATTTGTGAATTCCATCAACTTTCATCTTAAGAAAATAATTATATTACACCGAGTATTAGGGGCTGTCCATAAACTACGTAGACAGTTTAGGGAGGGGGGGGGGGTGGTTGAAAATTTTCCACGGCCCATACAAATTTTAAAATATTTGTATGGACAATTGTCTACGCAGGGGGAGGGGGGGGGGGTGCAAGAATTTTAAAAAAACTGTCTACGTAGTTTATGAACAGGCCCTTACACAGCAACAACATATTTAACAATTCAAAAACAAAAACAAAACAACAAGTAAAAAAACAAATGAAATTAAACGAATAAAAACCTCATCCCCAATTTGAGAAGACATTTTCTTGTTCATTAGAAACGTCTGTTTCATATGTTTCTTTCATCTCTTATTTTTTCCAGCCGATCTTCACTTTCTTGCATGAAGTCCTCTGAGAGTAGTTTCTGTTGTCAAAACACTTGACTTTTTTCGCGGAATTTTTATTAATCCTAAAAGAATATTTATTAACTATCCCGTATGATAATCATTACGTTGTTTACCTGTGATTTCAAGATCAGAACTAGGCAGCAGTCTATTCAGTACATCCATGTTGTATAGCTTCTTCTAACAACTGCCCTATTGGTAGCAGGGCATGTTCTATAACTGTGGATTGAAATTTTATGCAGAATTGGAGTCATCGGATACCATGGATACAGTCGAACGTATGTCTCCGCTGTTATTTGAGTAAATGTTTTAAACTTTTCCGTATCAATTTTAAAACCACTAGCTAGTGTCTCCAATATAACTATAAGACGGCAGATCAAATTAAAATCAAACCCGTTACTTGAGCAGCGGTTTCCGGATCAGCAAAGAATCTTAGACTAGTGTTGCCATCCAAATTTCCAAATAACCTGGTTTTGTAAAGTCCACAAGGAGTCCCAATTTTTTTTTCTGAATTTTTCTTGAATGTGTTCTTTTCTTTCTTTGACGATTTGCTTTTCATTGCCAGTTAACCGCCATTTTTTGATCGGCAACTTGTAAGTAAGATGTAAAATTGTCTCGAAAATACGAATCTTGGCATGAAAAATGGATAATCCGAATTTAAGAGAATCTCTGTTAATTTCTTTTTAACACCAAGATTATTGAATTCTTTTGAACTTGCGCCACATACATAACATTTCATCGTTGATGTCGTTTCAGCTGTTGCATTACACACTTTCCCATCAACCATAGTAAGCATTAAAGTATGTCTAATACAGTCCGCATCGTGCTCTCTTGCCGTGCGGATCTATTTGCTTTTTGCTGAAGGAAGTGTTACTACTACCTAAAGCTACAACAAATTTAAACAGCACTTTTCAGTGCTCAACCTGTAAAAATTTTCTACCTTGTTCAACTCTTATTCCTCTTCGATCCTTGTTTGGACCCTACCCGAGGTAATCCTTCTTGGATATCGATTTGGAAAATTCCTCTTCGATCCTTCAGATTCTTATAGTAATCTGCTTGGAAGTCGATTTGGATAAAAATTTACTGCCGCCATGGCGCCTAAACGCAAAAGAAAGGGGCAAACTGTTGACCCCCCTTCTGAAGAAATTAATTTGAGTAATCAATTTGATTTGCTCACGGATGATGAGAATGATCCATCATCCAAGAAAAATTCTAGTAAACTTTCCCGGCTTAATGCCAAGAAGGAAAAGATTCCCCCTATTGTGATAACCACTACCGATTTCCATGCTCTTCGCATGGAACTTTTGAATTTCGTGAAAGTTAAGTTTTCACTACAAATTGGACGTCGGGGTGAATGCCGTGTATTGGCTGAAACCTTGGACGGATTTAAATGTCTTCTCAAGTATCTTATCGACACCAAAACTGAACGTGTGTTCAAGGTTGTCATGAAAGGACTGGCCAGTGGTGAATCCCTGGATCAGATCAAAGATGAACTGGCAAAATTACTTGGAGTTGTGCCACTCCAAGTAATCAAAATGAAAATGAAATCCCGTCCTGGCGATTCGCGCAACGGGATTTCTAATGATTTTTATTTAGTTCACTTCAAGTCTAGTGAACTAAACAACCTTAAGGCCTTAGAAAAAGCTAGCCTTATGCTCCATGTCCGAGTGAAGTGGGAACACTTCAGGAAGACTGGAGGAAATTTCCAAAACCTCACCCAGTGCCGTAAGTGCCAGGGATGGGGTCACGGAACTAAAAATTGCTACATGCCAGCTAAATGCATGAATTGTGGTGATTCCTCTCACGCAAAGGACGACTGTCCTGTGAAGGAAGATCCTAAGAAATTTAAATGTTCAAATTGTGGTGAAAACCACAAATCCAATTTTTGGGAATGTAAGACTCGCAAAGCGATCCTACAATCTCGTTCTAACCGTCAGGTAGGAAACGCTCCACGTTTCCGACCAGGTACAAATTCCTCTGCTGTTAACAACGGTCAGCGAGGAACAAATTCTACATTCGTACCCGTAGGTACAAATATCTCCCCTGCTTCAAATATTTCATCTGTACCTACTCCCCTCGCTGCTAACAATGTTCAGCGAGTTAATAGAGCTACCTATGCTGCTATTGCAGCGGGTAGAAATCAAAATACTAACCACCGTTCTAACGGAAATTTTGACAATTTTGACTTAGGAAGCATTACTGCCCCCAAAATGGAATTTTTACAAAATTCATTAATTGACATGATTTCTGATATGCTTAAATCTAACTCCATGTTTGATGCTATTCAAACTGGAGTA
This sequence comes from Ochlerotatus camptorhynchus, assembly GCF_037179485.1. Classification (NCBI taxonomy): domain Eukaryota; kingdom Metazoa; phylum Arthropoda; class Insecta; order Diptera; family Culicidae; genus Ochlerotatus; species Ochlerotatus camptorhynchus. Next base: position 6,409,583 of record NW_027040845.1, read on the forward strand.
AAATTTGCAAATAATATTGTCATGACTTTAAAATTCAGTAATGGATTTTAAAGCATTAAATATTGTAAATTGGAATGCTCGATCTCTTAAAGATAATGAAGACGAGCTATTTAACTTTTTGAGAGTTCATAACGTGCATATTGCCGTTATAACTGAAACGTTCCTTAAACCTGCCCATAAGGTTAAGAAGGACGCAAATTACTTGATTTATCGAAATGATCGTCTTGATGGACCCTGTGGTGGCGTTGCCATCATTATTCATAGACGAATCAAACATAAAATTCTTTCTTCATTTGAAACCAAAGTTTTTGAAACTTTGGGAGTTTCTGTTGAAACAAAATTTGGACAACTTACGTTTATAGCTGCCTATTTGCCATTCCAATGCGTAGGCCAGCAAAAGAATTTTCTCAAGGGTGACCTCCAGAAACTTACCCGTCATAGGTCTAAATTCTTCATTATTGGTGATTTTAATGCAAAACACCGCTCATGGAATAATGCTCAAAGCAATTCCAATGGTAATATTCTGTTTGATGATTGTTCTGCAGGTTATTACACTATTCAATATCCAAACAGCCCAACATGCTTTTCTTCTGCAAGAAATCCCTCCACTATTGATTTGGTCTTAACTGATTCATGTCAACTTTGTAGCCAATTGGTTACCCATGCTGACTTCGGTTCTGATCACCTTCCAGTAACTTTTGAAATATCCCAAGAAATAATTTGTAATCCCAACAGCTCTTCTTTCAATTACCATAGAGCTGATTGGGAGCAGTATCGAACATTTATGGAATATAACTTCGATCCAAACATTCCTTTGCAAACCAAAGATGAAATTAATTATGCTCTTGAATCTCTGACTACTTCTATAGTTGAAGCAAGAGCTGCCTCAGTACCAAAATGCGAGGTTAAATTCGATTCAATTATAATAGACGATGATCTTCAGCTCTTGATCCATCTTAAAAATGTCCGTAGGAGACAATATCAAATAACACGCGATCCTGCCATGAAAGTTATCTGGCGGGATTTGCAAAAACAAATTAAAAAGCGATTCTCTGCCCTGAGGAACAAAACTTTTGAAAATAATATTTCTAAATTAGACCCGAGTTCCAAACCCTTTTGGAAACTCACAAAAATTTTGAAAAAACCTCAAAAGCCTATTCCAGCGCTTAAAGAAGGTGGTAAAATTTTGATCACAAATTTGGAAAAAGCTCAGAAACTTGCTAAGCAATTCGAGAGTTCCCATAATTTCAGTTTGGGTCTTACTAGTCCTATTGAGAATCAGGTTGCTCGGGATTTTCTGAATATTTTCTCTCGGGAAAATATTTTTGATGATTCCTGGGGGACTGATTTGGACGAAGTAAGGTCTATAACTAAAAATTTTCAAAATATGAAAGCTCCAGGTGATGATGGAATTTTCTATATCCTCATCAAAAAACTCCCAGAGAGTACCTTGTCTTTCTTGGTAAAATTATTTAACAGATGTTTCCATTTGGCATACTTTCCTGATAAATGGAAAAATGCAAAAATTGTTCCAATTTTGAAGCCGGATAAAAATCCAGCTGAAGCTTCTAGCTACCGCCCAATAAGTTTGCTTTCTTCAATAAGTAAACTTTTTGAAAAGATAATTTTGAATAGAATGATGCTTCACATCAACACGAACTCAATTTTTGCAGATGATCATTTTGGATTTCGCCATGGGCATTCAACTACTCATCAACTCTTAAGAGTTAACAATTTAATTCGTTCAAACAAATCTGAAGGCCACTCAACTGGAGTTGCTCTTCTAGACATAGAAAAAGCATTCGACAGTGTTTGGCATGAAGGTTTGATTGCTAAATTGAAAAAGTTTAATTTTCCACTTTATATTATGAAATTAGTTCAAAATTATTCAATTGACAGAACTCTTTAAGTAAATTATCAAAATTCCAAATCTAATCGACTACCTGTTAGGGCAGGAGTTCCTCAGGGTAGCATTCTTGGGCCTATATTGTATAACATTTTCACTTCGGACCTCCCTGATTTGCCTCAGGGTTGCCACAAATCTTTGTTCGCTGATGACACAGGCATTTCCGCTAAAGGAAGAAGTCTTCGTGTTATTTGCAGCAGACTGCAGAAAAGTTTAGATATTTTCTCTTCTTATTTACAAAAATGGAAGATTTCTCCCAACGCTTCCAAAACTCAACTTATAATATTTCCACATAAGCCCAGGGCTTCCTTTTTGAAACCTAGTAGTAGTCACATAGTCACTATGAACGGAGTTCCAATTTCCTGGTCAAACGAAGTGAAATATCTTGGATTAATACTTGACCAAAAATTAACTTTTAAAGATCACATTGAGGGCATTCAAGCCAAATGTAACAAATATATAAAATGTTTGTATCCTCTTATGAACAGGAAATCCAAACTTTGCCTGACGAATAAACTTCTAATATTTAAACAAGTTTTTAGACTTGCCATGCTTTACGCTGTGCCAATATGGTCTAGTTGCTGCACTACCAGGAAAAAAGCACTTCAAAGGATTCAGAACAAAATTCTGAAAATGATTTTGAAGTTGCCTCCCTGGTACAGTACAACCGAAGTACATAGAATTTCGAATGTTGAGACTTTAGCACAAATGTCCAACAAAATAATTAATAATTTCAGGCAAAAATCGTTGCAATCCTCAATTGCAACGATTAATTCCCTTTATACTTAGATAAGATTTAGTTTTAGTTTTTAGTTTTAAGATATCAATTGTTATACTGACATGCAGGTTAAAAAACCTGTTTAAAATACTGAATTGCCAAGACATGAACAATGTAAAAACACTTAGATATATATCATAACAATTAAGGCTGGTACGTTACTGCAGTAACTGGAGCACCTAGGTTAAAATGAAATGTAATTTATTTTGAATTTGGAACAAATGAAGAGTTAAAAAAAAAAAAATCTAGCTACAGAAGTCGGTGCGCAACAAACATTTTATGATCTTGAACAAAGATTTTTTTTTCTAAAATCTAGTCTTGGAAATGTTTGGACGAATATTAAAGCTATCGAGCTTCAAAGATTTTTCAAAATTACAGTCTTTGAAAAAATGTCTAGCGCAAGTAAATTTTGCTAGACCATTTTTCGAAATATCCAAGACTTGGAAAACTTCGAACGAAGTAAAGAGGCCAGGATGTTGGAATCAGATTTTTTTTATCGAAACCTCAAAAAATTTGCGATAAAATTTTCTTTAACTATTTTGAGATCACAAGGCAAAGGAAAAACTTAGAAATTTTATAATCTGGTCTGGAAAAAAAATTGAAGATAACGGACCTGAATGTCTAGATCACGGAGATGAAAAAAATAAAAATATTAGTGATTCCATCAGCACCAATTGAACAGTTCTGATCTGTTCGCAACTTTTCTTTGTCGGACTTTACACGCTGATTTTTAATGAATCTTTTTAACACAAATTTGTTATCAAATCAAGCTGTGACTTGATGTGATTTTTTAAAGGCAAATCCTTTACTCTTGACATTATAAGTCGTAAAAAACTGACTTTAGTTACTAAATTTTAAGAAATAGTGACTTTTAGGTGAAAAAAGTTACTTTTTAGAGACTGACTTGAAAAAAGTGACCGAGTCACTAAAAAGTGACCTGCTACCAGCCCTGTTCTTCCCACCGACTACGACAACAAAATACAGCTTTTAACGCCGAACGACAGTTGGTACAACTTTATAGCCCCTCAAGAAGGCCAAGTCCAAAGGCCGAGACGTCGAACATTTTCTTAAGCGAATCTTACATTTTTCGCTTTCTTGCCTCGTCTGGATTATATTCCATACACCACCAACACCAACCAATTTATCAATATTCAGAAAAATCTGAAATTGATATCCTCATTCTCAGAAACAATCCAAGATGCCTCGCATCAACCACATTGAAATTCGTACCCCCCTCCCCCCTCCAACCAACGAAGAACAACAAACAGCAAAACCCACCATTGGCGGGGGTCGGAAAGCGCAAGTGCTGAAAATCTGACCCGCTGCGAAATGAATCCAAATTGCTGCTTTGCTCATACTCGATACCTTACCTAGTGGCAATAACAATTCATTTAGTACAAATTGTTGCAGCCGTGTGTCGCCGTTTTCGCTCCCTCCCCTCCCGGGAGGACCATCATGATCGTTTTCTGTGCGGCGCACCCGAAGTCGTCCTGTTCTGTGTCTGAAGGTTTCTGTTTTCCGCTCGCGGTCCGGTGGTGGTAGGATGAGGACGGTATCGCGCAACTGCCGGGTGACGGGAGCAGAACGGTGAATAGAGAGAGGAGAGGATATGCGTAAACACAGCAGGCAGGCAGTCAGCAGTCAGTGTGTGGAGAAATTCCAGGGAAAAATCAACATCGTCTGCAGTTGTTGGTTCGTCCGTCCCGTGCCGCCGACGACAACGACGACGACCGTTTTGGTGCTGTAGAAGGAGAAGGAGTTCGTCGCTGGTGCGCTCGCTCATTCTCAATCCGTGCTAGAGGTAGCTTTTGCATGTTGGGTAGATTTGTCCGATGTCTGGTTGAGCTGAGCAACAACGATTGATAGCAGCACACGTGCATGCTTGTGCTCTCTCTAGGTGGTGGGATGGGGGTTTGAAATTGACTGTTGAAAGTAGAAACTCTTCTGACCCAAACGGAATGGGTTTTGAACTACGATATGTGCAGAACAGGATGGCAACTGAATTTCCTGATTAAAAGTTTGAAAGTCTCCTAAGTTATGGGAAAAATGCTTTTGGCACAAGTTGGACGAAACTTGCAGAGAAATTTTAGAGAAGATTGCGAACGAAGTACGAAGACATTTTGGGGTAAGTCAGTAGGACTCCGGTTGCAGTTAGATGGAGCTTCCAGGATTAATCGCAAGAATCTCACGAGAGTAATCAGAACAAACCTCTGGAGGAAGCTTAAAAAACTGACGAATGATGTCGGAAGAAGCTGCCGGTGGAAACCAGAAGCAATTTGGTTCATTCATTTACATTCATTTGCCTCTAACTTTTTTCGTCATCAGAATTTCGTAAAATAATGTATGAAGCTTCTGTAGGTTTTGATATTAGCTACAACTTTTATCAGATACTCAAATCTGTTTCTCTTATACACGAACTAGAGTGGGCGGAATCTGTTATTGTTTTTCAGTGAATGTAATTTACATTTGAAACATCTGAAAAACTATGGTGAGTTCTATTTGCTCTGGTTCATCATAAGCTTCACACATTATTTTACGAAATTCTGAAGATGAAAAAAGTTAGAGGCAAATGAATGTAAATGAAAGCACGAAATGAATGTAAATAAGTTTCTATGCTTGACCAGAAGTACTTCTGGAGGATGTCAAAAGAAACCTTCAGGTGAAGTTGGAAGAATTTTGCGATGGCAGTCTGGAACTAACTTCCGTGGAAATATGGAAGACATTTACAGAAAATATTGAAAGAGTCTTCTTGAAAAAAAAACAATCCGAAAAATTCTATTAGCATTTTTTCAGCGCCACGTAAACATTAAACATTACACATTTGTTTACATTTATTTGCTGCTTGCTGCTCTATCCATTCCAATCGACAGAATTTTTCAAACTGTTCGAAAGCGTTTTTACAATTTTTCAAACCTCCCGGGAAGTTTGACTATTGTCGGCAGTCCTTTTTTCTTCGGCAATCTTTCCATTTGAATTGTACACTGAAAAAAGTTTTCACTTAGTTTCTAGCACTTATTAATTTTCCAAAAACAAAAACAATGATTTTTATCTGACATCAGAAATTATATGTGACTAATCATATAGATTTCATTGAACACGTAACGTACATGTGATTTAGTGGTGGAATTTCTAATTATTGTGAAATTCAAATGGATGTTTTCCACTGGTTATGTGATTTATTTTATGAGTGTATGTTAACCAGCTGGGGCCTCCCTTAGCTCAGTCGGTAAAGGCGCAGCTACAAAGCAAGATCATGCTGGAGGTGGCTTCTGTTGGACGAGTTCCGGGTCGTTTCTGTCATTTCTGAATCAATTGCAATTTGAATTCATAATGTATAAATCCGCACTATTGAACAACGATCATGGTTGGATATGATTGGTTTGTTCCAGTTGAACAATGTTCTTAAACATTTGTTAACATTGTTCTTGATTTCTTGCTTTTGTGAGTTTTTGAGAATGGCTTTCCACTGATCAGAGTGTGTGATTGGGATTGGTGATTAAGGTTCTGGCCAGTATAAATATTTGGAAGCATCGTTATTCATATCAGATTATCGTGCAGCTTAAGAATTAACAATACAACCTTTGAGACACAGATGTTACAAAACTGCCATCTATTAACTTAAATTATTTAAGTTTGTCAGAGATTCCCTTAATTTAAGTTTATGTTTAGCTCTTCGATGATGAGACATCTTTAGGTTCACTTTTTTCAACCTTCGTTCTAGTTGGGTTTATTGATTTATTTTTTCGGCCCTTCGATGATGGAAAACTCATTGGATATATATCTTAATGATTCATTATTTTCAGCCTTCGTTCAGGCTAGCTCTATTGAATTAAGTTCTTTAAGTTTATTTTCAGCTCTTTGATGATAGAACATCTTTAGATTCATCTTTTTTTAGCCTTCTTCCAGGTTGAGTTTATTGATTAAAATTTATTTTCAGATCTCCGATGATGGAACTTCTTTAAATTTCTATTATACAGGGTGCGTGACGAATTTTTGCAGTAAATTTCAAATAGTAATTCATTTTCAAATTTCTCATGCTTGATGCATGCATCATGATTTAGATATATTTAGCAGCACTGTTAGGTGTAAGATTTAAACAAACAATGTTGAGTAAACGTAAAGATGTCGAAACAAGAGAGCAATCTGTCAGCCGTTGTCGTTTTGTTGCGCGCCGGAGTATGCATGAAAGAAATAATTCGGTCGGTAAATGTGTCTGAAAGAACAGTGTATAATATTAAAAAAGGCTGGGGAAAGTGATAAGACGGAGCACCTGCTCATACTGCTAATAAAGCACAGAAATGGCTTACGGAAAATATTTCGTAAATTTGGGAGGAAGAAATTTGGCCCCCAAGCAGTCCCGATATCAATCCGTTGGATTATTTTGTTTAGGGCGTCGTCCAACGGGATACCAATAGAACCCCTCACACCACACTTAAGTCGCTAAAAGCTAAAATCAAGGCAGTGATGACATCTATGGATCGAAACATTTTAAAACGTGCATACTGCAGTTTCCGGAAGGGTCTAACTACAGTCGTCGAAAGGGAAGGCAATTTTTTTGAATAAATTTACTTACAACTTCCATATGTTGCGAAAGAAAATAAATCGCACAAAATTCATTGCTAGAATAACTAACTGGTGTATTTTTTCTCAAATATGCCATCTACTGCAAAATTTCGTCACGCACCCTGTAGAGTAAACAGTCCTAACATTGCGATACGTTGGAGGCGTTGGGAGCCTATTGTTGTGTATGGAGCCCTCCATACACAACAGTAGGCTTTTAACGCTTCTAACGATTTGAGGGGTTGAGGATTTTAAATCTTTAATCGTGTTTATCTCTTTAATTAAGGATTAAATCACTATTTGAGAGGTGTTTGGGTGTTCAAAATCTCCAATCGCGCTTATCTCCTCGATTAAGGCCTGAATTTTGATTTTTACATCGAGTCGATGAAGGGTGGAAGTTTTTGCGCGTGAATTTTAGAAATCTTAGTTCAGTATTTTTTTTATATAAAATTAACACCGCGATAAAGTCAACTTTTTTTTTAATATGCATATATATTTTAAGCGGTGAACTTGAAAGAGCGATTGATTTTAAGCTCATAAAATATTTGAGTTATTTGTTTAAATGTAATTCAATCTTTCCCAAATAACGTCTCGAAAAAAAAAAAAAAAAAATTGGAACACGTTTAGCTGATGGCTGCCACTTTTGCTTACTGAATAGAAGATCGTCAGTTTAAGACATGTTGATCGGAAATCCACATCAAATCCTTCTCAAGAGCAGTTGTTGTCGTGGTCTGCGAGGTCACCACCGGGACCCAAATCTAGTAACAGTAAGTTGAACGGGAGCTTGATCGTATTTTTCTGCGATATAAGGAGCTCGATGGCCTAGTGGCGATCGATTTTACTCATTGAGCAGAAAATTATGGGTTTAATCCCATGCTCATTCATAATATAGAGTTATACTTTAAATCGGCTTTCTTTCGTAAAGCGTGAAGAAATTCGGTTGGAGGGCCGAGTACGTAAAATAGGTAATATTTGAGTTTCAGAAAAGACGTGTTGATCGGAATTCCATATCAAATCCTTCTCAAGAGCAGTTGTTGTCGTCATCGGTGAGGTCACCACCGATCGTAATTGTTTTGTGATATAAGGAGCTCAGTGACATAGTGGCGACCGATTTTGATGCCACGCTCCTTCACGCTATTGAATCGTTAGGGCATCAATTCAGCATATCGTGTACCAAAAGGAATCCTGCTGCAATCCCAACCCACGGCATTTATTAATGCGAGTATTTATTTATTCATTTATTGTATGTTATCAACAGACTAGTTTGGCGTCCAAATGATAAAAAGTTATCTTAAAGCTAAAAAAATGGTCTTCTAAGAGAGTCGCGTCAAAATCAAAAACTGAGGAGACTCGGTTGAACGTTGGAGGGCGAGTAGCCCGGAATTCGCCGCATAGCTAGTTCTCCTGAGTGGGATCCTAAGAAGAGAGTTGCCTCGAAGCACACCGGAACGAGCTTGAACATTAATGTTGCCGAGCAGGGCAGGACAATCCATACGGTTAGAATATCAGCGATGACAAGCCACCTCACGTCGTGTTTGGAGGGTGTCCAGCTGGATCATAAGACAACGGCTCTCGTAGCTCGGTAGATTAAAGGCATCCCTCCAAGGCAATCTTCGGAGAGCGTATCTGATAAAACGTCGCTGTACCAACTCGATTCGTTCAACACCATTTTGGAAATGAGGGTTCCAAACTGGAGAAACATATTCCATTGTCGTTCGTACCAGGGAGCAATATAGTGATTTCAGGCAGTATACATCTTGGAACTCTTTTGCTACTAAGTCGTCTTTCTCGAAAATGTACAGTACATTTACTGCTCCATAGCATCTTGTAACGATTTCACGTGCATGTGAAGGATAAACGATGGGATTTCAGCAATAGGCCCAAGATGGCTACCTTGAGGAATACCAGACAGGGCGGGGAACGGAACTGATAATTCGTCACCAATGTTGGTTCTGATGCTGATTGCTGAATATTACGTCAACATTCCTTTCAACCCTCATTTTGATACGATGTATTGCATACATTTTACATTAGGGGATCTTGAACAAACAATTTATGATTCGATATTTAAATGCTCGAATTGTACAGTCTCCTGTACTTGATATTATAGGAACCATGGGGAGAATATCGAGAAACGAAGGTAAACTTTGGTAATTTGTATGAGAAAAGTGCCGTGGGTATGCATCCTATAGATTTGCGGTCTTGGTCTTAGCTTTCAAAGGGCCAACTTTTGTATGTGTTTGATTAGTTCGTATTCCTGCCGTATAGGTGGAACTCGATTCTATCTTTTAAACGGGGCGTCCTAGAAGGATAGTTTCTTCGGCAAAGTTGTGCATTTAGTAGTTCTGATAAATGTTGTTCTAGACATCAATGACCTCTGACTTACTGAAAGTGAGACGTCGGCTTATATAAAAAAATCCACGCAAGAAAAAATATCACGATTATAAGTGGTGTGTATTGATATGAGGGGCTCGGTGGCCTTAGAGCGGCCGGTTTTGCTTACTGAGCAGAACAATTGTGGGTTCGATACCAAGCCTCTGCATATCAAAGAGTGTTTGAGTCATATTGTTCTTTACGAAAATGCGCCGATTAATTATAAACGTTGTGCTGTAACAGTCATCCCACAATTATGGGTTAGCTAAAAATAATAATTAATCGGTAAGTACAGCAGGTTAATCAACTGGAAGTGATCCTTAACTGTGGGGAGTGATTGCATACTTTATTTTTCATTTCTATTTCTAAAGTCCCAGAATTTACTCAATAGCAGAGTCATTGTTTGTTTTTAGGTCAGAAACCAAATGCCATTGGGCTTAATGGGTCATTATACCGAATTATAAGGAGTGAGAGATTGAATTAAGATAGGTTTTCACTTGATTTTGATACAAATGAGACCTACAGAAAATTGTTGAAGATATCGGAGCTGTTACCAGTTCAGAAATCTTCATTCCGTCTCGCACACTGAGCCGGTCAAGTCGTATCGGTCTCGTTGTACGACACTGTCATTTGAGTTTTGAGTTTTTCCCCACGCGAGGGTTTTTTCTCGCCAAAGTTAATTGGCATAGTGTTTAGACGACTAGTGCGCGAGTGAGGAAGCCGTTAATGATATGCCGAGTGCTTTCATTACGGTTCAGCTTTAACCCAGCATCATCGCAACATCATCAGCAAAATCATCACCACTATCGGTACATCACCCCATCGATAGCAACAACGAAAGAGCGTCATATTGCCTACCGAGTCGACCGAGGCACACCAGCATCGAGGTTATTGACTCTGCAGCCGTTGGATCAAACAATTATATCTCTCCAGTCTGCTGCCGCCTCAGTGCGATAGGTATAGATCGTGTCGTTTGTATTGTTCTCGCCAGTATAGCATCTCCCTTGTTTCCCCGGTCCAATATTAGATTGGTGTTTAATTAGGGTGATCCAAAAATCCAATTTTTTTTTCGCTTGATTTTTTTTTTCTTGATTTTTTTTTTTTTATCATTTTTTTTTGTATTACTTAGGGTGATCCAAAACTCTGTAAATAGTATATAATCATTATTATTTTTTTATTTTTTTTTTCTTTTGCATGTATTACTCGTTAGTAGAGTGAAACTATATATACATTTTTTTTTCTATTTTTGATATTATTTGAAATTACTGCAATTATTTGTAAACAAATTTACAAAAAACACCATTGCGGCGATATTTAACCGCAATGGATGAAAATGATAAAGGCGGGGGATGGTCGCTTTCCATCTCAGACGACGAATCTCTTAATTCCACCTCACACGAAAGTCTCGAGGAAGTTGTGGAAATGGAAACCCTTGACGTTCCATTTGACTCGCTCTCCAGCAAAAATACTGGAGCATATCCCAAGAAAAGGTATCGCCCACAACCCTCTCCCCCACCATCTCCTCCTCGCCCACCTGCACCCCCCACACCATTGCCCCCGAAAACCTCTGCGCTCCCCCGCCTAAAGGCTTACCCAGAAGCCTCGAAAGGCCCATGGGTTGTTTTTTTCCGGCCCAAACAAAAACCTTTGAACATTCCGAGGATCTCTAAGGATCTAACAACACATTTTTCGGCCGTTACCGATATTTTCAAGGTAACACCAATAAAACTGCGCGTTACCGTTGATGACCGGAAGCAGGCTAACCAAATTGTTGCGTGCGAGCTTTTTTCATTGGAATACCGAGTCTACATACCCAGTAGTGAGGTAGAAATTGAAGGAGTGGTCACCGAAGCGAGTTTGACTAGTGATGATTTCTTGGGTCCCGATTCCTTCGGAATCTTTAAAAACCGTGCTCTGCCGAAGGTGAAGATATTGGACTGCCTTCAAATGCAGTCAGTATCCGTAGTAGGCTCCAAAAAAACTTATTCCTTGTCAAACTCGTTTCGTGTGACCTTTTCGGGTTCAGCGTTACCTCACTACGTCGCTATTGGCAAGGTTCGGCTGCCTGTACGCCTGTTTGTACCTCGGGTAATGAACTGCTCTAAATGTAAACAACTTGGTCATACATCGGACTACTGCTCGAACAAACCACGCTGCGATCAGTGTGGCGAGCAACATCAAGAGGGCCCTTGCGGTGCTCCACCAAAATGCGTGTACTGCAAGGAGAGCCTGCATACCCTGACTAACTGCCCGAGGTATAAACAGCAGGGAGAAAAACTTAAGCGGTCTCTGCAAGCTCGCTCCAAGAGAACACTAGCAGAACTCTTGAAGAATACCGCTTCATCTTCTCAGACCACACCAAAAAACAGTAACACGTTCTCCATTTTGCCAGTTGATGATCTAGACTCTGACTCAGAGGTCGGTGAGGGTAGTCCGTTTGTCTTTAAAGGCAATACGAGAAAACGAGCAAAAAAACACACCACCGAAAAGCCTCGTAAGGCCACTCGTACGGACCACCCTTCCACCTTGGAAAAATCAAGAGGTAACGGAAATTCACCGAAACCCATTCCACCGGGTTATAAACCTTGTAATTATGACAAGAAATTTCCGTCACTTCCAGGATCATCTAAAACCCCAGATGTTCCAGTTTTTTGGCCAGAAAATCAGCTGAATAATCAGCAAGAACATGCCCCCATGTTCACGTTTTCTGGTATTGTGGATAGCTTCTTCAGTATATTCAATGTCTCTGACTCAACGAGGAGCATTATTAATTTAGTGCTGCCAATGGTGAAAACTCTTTTGAAGCAACTAGCTTCTAGGTGGTCCTTCCTTGCATCGATCATATCTTTCGATGGATAATTCTCCGAATGAGGTCGGGGATATGATCTCTGTTCTTCAGTGGAACTGTAGAAGTCTTATGCCAAAACTTGACACATTTAAATTTTTAGTTAACAACTCACTTTCTGATGCATTTGCCCTTTGTGAAACATGGCTCTCTTCAGACAACGATCTTGCTTTCCACGATTTCAACATTATTCGCCTTGACCGCGCAGATTCGTATGGAGGGGTGCTTCTGGGGATCAACAAGCTCCATTCCTTCTACAGAATCGATCTGCCTTCGGTGACAGGCATTGAAGTTGTTGCATGTCAGGTTAATATTCGAGGTAAATGCCTCAGTATTGCCTCAGTATATCTTCCACCGCGAACTGCGATTTCTCGTCAAAGTTTCTCGGATATCTGCACGGCTATGCCGGAGCCACGGTTGATCTTGGGAGATTTTAACTCTCACGGTACAGGCTGGGGGGAACTGTACGACGACAACCGCTCAACCTTGATATACGACATGTGCGACTTCTTCAAAATGACAATTCTGAACACCGGGGAAGCAACACGAGTAGCCAAACCTCCAGCAAAAATAAGCAGATTAGACCTCTCACTTTGTTCGAGTTCACTATCGTTGGATTGCTCGTGGAAAGTAATTCAAGATCCCTACGGTAGTGACCATTTGCCAATCAAAATTTCTATTACCAATGGTTCATCTTCTACTCGTTCGGTCGACATCGCGTACGATCTTACGAAAAACATTGACTGGCGAAAATTCGCGACCGCGGTTCTTGTAGACAAGGAGTACTCGGACAGATGGATTTTCAGCTTCGCGCGGAAAGTTTGCCCGGATTCGGTGTCGGTTCAAACCAACGTTCGTGATCGTCCGTCGGGTAATAACGAAATAGATTCCCCGTTTTCCATGGTGGAATTCTCACTTGCTCTCCTTTCATGTAACAATTCAGCTCCAGGAATGGATAGAATCAAGTTCAACTTGCTTAAAAATCTCCCAGATGTCGCGAAGAGACGCTTGTTGAACTTATTCAATCAATTTCTGGAGCACAACATTGTTCCGGATGACTGGAGGCAAGTAAGAGTTATCGGCATTCGAAAACCTGGTAAACCTGCGTCGGATTATAACTCGTACCGTCCCATCGCGATGCTGTCCTGTATACGGAAATTGTTGGAGAAAATGATTCTTTTTCGTCTAGACAAATGGGTCGAGTCGAATTGTTTACTTTCAGATACGCAATTTGGATTTCGGAGAGGCAAAGGAACGAGCGACTGTCTTGCGTTGCTTTCAACTGAAATTCAACTGGCCTATGCGCAAAAACAGCAAATGGGTTCAGTTTTCTTGGATATTAAGGGGGCTTTTGATTCTGTTTGTATCGATGTCCTTTCGGATAAACTCCACGATAGTGGGCTTTCACCAATTATGAACAACTATTTGAGCAACTTGTTGTCTGAGAAATATATGAGCTTTTCTCATGGAAACTCGACAACTTCACGAATTAGTTACATGGGTCTCCCCCAGGGTTCATGTTTAAGCCCCCTTCTTTATAATTTTTATGTAAAAGACATTGATGGTTGTCTTGATGAAAATTGCTCGCTAAGGCAGCTTGCAGATGACGGCGTTGTATCCGTTATAGGGCCAAGTGCACCGGACCTGCAAGGACCATTGCAAGATACCTTAGACAATTTGTCTACTTGGGCTATGAAGCTGGGTATCGAATTCTCTCCGGAGAAAACTGAGTTGGTTGTTTTTTCTAGGAAGCATCATCCTGCACAGTTACAGCTTCAACTAAAGGGTAGAACAATCACTCAAAGTATATCTTTCAAGTATTTAGGTATCTGGTTCGATTCCAAAAGCACATGGGGAAAACATATTGCGTATGTGAAACAAAAATGCCAACAAAGAATCAATTTTCTTCGTACAATTACTGGAACTTGGTGGGGAGCACACCCGGAAGATCTGATCAGGTTGTACCGAACAACCATCTTGTCGGTTCTAGAGTACGGTAGCTTCTGCTTTCAATCCGCGGCGAAAACACATATCTTGAAGCTGCAACGAGTTCAATACCGTTGCCTCCGAATCGCGCTTGGCTGTATGCACTCGACGCATACGATGAGCCTCGAAGTACTTGCGGGTGTTCTCCCACTGACAGATCGTTTCGCGGAACTGTCCTTCCGGTTTCTTATCCGTTGTGAAGTAATGAACCCATTAGTAATAGAAAACTTTGAGAAGCTGCTCGACAGAAATCCTCAAACAAGATTTATGAGTCTCTTTTACGAGTACATGACGCTGGAGATTGGCCCTTCTTCATTCAATTCCTCTCGTGTTTGCCTCCAAGACTTTTATAGTTCCTCTGTAAATTTTGATCTGACCATGTTGCAAGAAATCCGTGGAATTCCAGATCACCATCGGTCGATGGTTGTTCCCTTAATTTTTGCAAACAAGTACCACCATGTTAGTAACAATAAGAGTTTTTTCACAGATGGGTCAACTATAAACGCTTCCACTGGATTTGGAGTATTCAACGAATTTCATAGCGCCTCATATCAACTGCAAAAACCCTGTTCCGTATACGTTGCGGAACTAGCAGCCATATTCTACGCAGTAGAGCAAATTGCCTCACTGCCATCTGATCACTATTTTATTTTTACTGATAGCCTTAGCTCGTTGGAGGCTATTCGATCAATGAGGCCGATGAAGCACTCCTCGTATTTCCTGACCGAAATCCGAGCAAAATTGAGTACTTTATCTAACTGCTCCTATACTATCACCTTAGCTTGGGTCCCATCTCATTGCTCAATTCCGGGTAATGAGAAAGCGGACTCGCTAGCTAAGGTGGGCGCTATGGAAGGCGATATTTTTGATCGACAAATCGCCTTTGCGGAATTTTTTTCAATTACCCGTCAGCACGTCCTCACCAACTGGCAACAAAAATGGAATGAGAGTGATCTGGGAAGATGGTTACATTCTATTCTCCCACAGGTGTCGAACAAGCCATGGTTCAAAGGATTGGACATGAGCCGTGACTTTATACGTGTCATATCAAGGCTCATGTCCAATCACTACTCGTTAGACTCGCATTTCTTCCGAATCGGGCTCGCAGGCAGCAATTTGTGCGCTTGTGGTAGTGGCTATCACGATATCGACCACGTGCTTTGGTCATGCACCCTCCATTGTGTTGCTAGATCCGAGTTATCCGCATCCCTCAGGGCCCGAGGAAAACAACCCATGCGGCCCGTTAGAGACATCTTGGCGAGCCGAGATCTCGAATATTTTAATTTAATTTATGTGTTTTTAAAACGGATCGATCTGAGGATTTAGTAGTTAGTGTCATCTTGTGTTCCCCCAAGTTGTTAGCTGCCCATCGGTGTACCCCCATGTTTGTCTTTTTCGTCAGTTGGTCGCTTAGTTCGAGATAAAAAGCACATTGCTCTCCAAACCTTGTGTTCTCAATCCCTACCCTGCCATCCATTTGTTACAATTTGTTACCCCTAACCTCGAGATAGCCGCGAGTAATCGGCCCCCGCTTTACTAACGTTAGTTTTAAGAAATTTTGTCATCCAAACAATGAATATCGGCTCCGCAAAGCTACGGCAAATGAGCCTGGATAAATAAACGCATTTAAAAAAAAAAAAAAAAAAGTTCAGAAATGTATGTATGTATGTATGTATGTAAGGTAGCCACCATCCCTTCGAAGATCTTGTCTTGTATGCAGCTCCACTTAATAGCAAGATCAATTTGAGCTACCAATCTGAATTCACAATATCGCTGTATGAAGGGCCAAAAACGGTGGGGTGGACCCGTAAGCCGAGGCACTTACGCGAAATCTACGGGAATTTAAGAATCTCCTTCCAACGATACGATCCAACAAATCGAATAACGCAATTCGCAATACTTATTAAGCTTCCTACAGGATGGTTTGTTAAGAAGGGCGCGTCAATCTCCATGAAACTGTTGGAGTAGAATTCACACCATCACAATCGAATCGGTAGGATAAAGAAAATGATAGTGTTTATTCCCTCCTAGACTCCGGTTGTCATACCACTCCAATCGTCCAGTTCCAGGTCAAATGATACCCTGATGCTCCCTCCCAACCCAGTATTTATTTATATATATATAGTAAAAATATGTAATGGAGAAATGAAATATATCAGAACATTAAAATACGTAATAATGAAAATACATTTATATGGATAAAAAAAAACTGGTATTCCGCAATGAAAATAATAATTATTTTACATACAATATGATGCAGCTCTATGTCTCCTCAGCTCCCAATAAGGAAGATGTAACCCTGAAATTTCCATGCAAATAAATATTTTTAGCTAAAATGATACTTGATATGTTTGTGTTGTGTTATGTTGTGGGAGAGCTTGGGATTAAACCCATGATGTTCTGCTCATTAAGCAATTCCGATCCCTCTAAGGTTATCGAGCATCTCAAAACCAAAACACTAGATGGCAAAACATGATTAAGCCCTCACCTGGTATGTAATGAACAACAGAAATACGCGATAATTCATATATTTTCAGCATATGATGCAATATCACAACTGTTGATAAAAGGAACGGATCCCATCTTATTTAAGACCTGGATGACCTGAAATATGTGTAACCGGGTTAATACTTATTTAAATGTAATGTAATATTGAAAATGCGTTATAATGCCATGTAACAAGATACAATAAACACAAGATTTTTACAAAAGAGATAATGAACGATTCAGATTTCTTTTCAAGCTGACACTATGCTTCCCTGGAGCCGCTCATAATAGCTAACATTAAGAATTAAGTATAATAAAATGTAATTTACAATAATATTAAATGATGTAAACTCAATAATGAAAGATATGTAGTACTATAAACACTATACAAATAGGATAACCAATAGCTAGCTAAGCTTAGATTGACTGCACTCCATGATTGATCATAATCAGTGAAATTGTACAATGAATCAACTGAATGGGGCTGGGAGTGACCGTCCATTCTCATTGTACAAGTTTCAGTGACTCTATATGTTGTAGATCAATAACGGCGCCGGCCACGTCCTTGCAATCAGCTGGGAGTAGGGAAGGAATATTAGAGTGACCTTTGTTGTTTGTGGGCCGTGTTTAGCTCTGCACCCCAACAAAAGACACAGAAAAGGAGATTTTGTTAGTAAGTTGGGTTGGTTGGATCAGGATTCACCTTGATAAGTGATGCGACCATGGTTTTAAATGAATCAGTGTTATCATGCATTATACTTGGATTTGCCCGAAGCCAAAACCAAATGGTGTATCATTGGGCCTTATTACGGGTGTCACTACACGGTGATAAGAAAGTGATACTCAGAATAAGAGCCGTGATTACCGTACAAATCAAATGGGAATCACTTCACCGTGACGACAAGTGACAACTTTTCACCGTGATGTGACATCCGTAATAAGCCCCATTATAATATAAATCTGAAGACGTTCCATCATCGAAATGCTGAAAATGAACTTAGAGCATGAGCATGAGCAAAATTGATCGCCCGCGACTGCCAAAACCAAAGAGCTGAAAACCAATTCAAACAAATCAAATCAACAGACAAAACCAGGGTGAAAGCTGTAAGAGTGAATCATTACAGTATAAATCTAGTGATGTTCCGTCATCAAAGAGCTGGAAGAAAACTCAAATAATTTAAATCAATAGATCCAGTCTGAATGAAGGCTGAAAAAAGAGAATAATTATACAGCAATGACCCCATTTTGTCAGCTAGCAAAGTATGTGTATCTTAAACATTCATCTTGAAGGAGGAAGGTATGAAATTACAATTATGTGGAATTATTGAAAAATAACAGTCTGATGCGCGGAGAGGTTGACAGGATCGGGTCATAACTGTAATGTGAATATTAGGAAGATTTATCATCATCAAACTATTCTTGAATTGACCTGGAAGAATGCTTGTGAATAATTGTTATACAGATAAATTAAATTGATAAACTAAATGGTTCAAACAACAACTCCAGCCTGTAAAAAAGCTGAAAATAGGGAATCTTTACAATGTGGATCCCCGACGGTCTTCTACTCAGTAAGCAAAAGCGGCAGCCACCAGGCTAGTCGAGCTGCTCAATTTAAATATTGAAACCTTATTTTGTGAAGTTCTTAAGAATACCAATTGAAACACAATGTAAACAAATAAAAGTTAAGAGTCTCATCCGAATCAAATGATTCCAAACGATAGGCATTCATAGAAATTAAGTTTAAATAGACAAAAGTAGAAAAATGGAACAATCTCACCAAATCAGTCCAACTGAATCCCTTGCAAGCAGCTATGTCATGCTTGGTGTAGTAGCTCCGATCATAGACCCGCCCTACGGGGATCAATCCTCTGGTCGAATGTAGTCGATTGCTCCATGACGCGAACACGAAGCGACCGCTCACAAAATCATACAACGCGTAAACAAACTGAAATCAAAAACTATCACACGCGACGCCACAAATTTCTGTACCGGGAGCACAAGCGAAGAAAAAAACAAACAACGCAGATAGCGACATTTCTTCTGATGCCTGCAAACATGATGCATCACGTTTTCTTTTTCGATTCCAAAACTTCTCAGAAAGCGAGAAAACCACCAATCACACATGTATAACCGTCCGGGAGGCAGAGTGCCAGCGCTAATCTGGCAAAATCAGCGAACGCACGCACAAAACAGAAATAAACTTATACACAACCGTATCCGAACAGGTTCGAAGCTGAACAAAAAAAAAAAAAAAAAAAAAAAAAAAAAAAAAAAAAAAAAAAAAAAAAAAAAAAAAAAAAAGTTCAGAAATCTTCAAAAATTTTAAGAACATTTTCAAGATTCTCGACATGTGTTTAGATTCTAAGACTATTTTTTTTTGTTCTGACTTAAGACTCTTTGAGATGCTAGATTGCAAAAAAAAAAAACAGAACCAGTCTGCGTCTGATTAAACAAAAAAAATAACATGATCGGATTTATTTTTCATCAATCTGTAGCTGAGAAAAAAATACTCAAAATGTAAAAGATTTTTGAAAATTTTCAGGATTGATAATTTAAAAAAAAATATCGCGAACTTTGGAAAATATTCTGCGTTCTAACAATTCAAAAAATTTTACACATAATTCTCATGAGAATACCTATGGAATTTTGAAAAAAATTCCAAAAAAATTTAAGTGTTTAAGAAGATCGGACCAGAATTCGAAGATAATTCTGAAGGAATTCTTACATAAATTCCAGTGGATTTCAGGGGTGGAAAAAGATATATAGTTATTATTATTAGAATTCCAAGGCAAGTGTGAGAAGAACCTCAAGGATAATCGCTAGCTATATCAGGGATCGTGAGGAGAATAGCAGGTGCATGTTAATGAACATTCCGGTAGCTGTGATGATAATTCAAAGATAATTACAAAACAGATTTTAAAGAGTGTTCAGAAGGTTATTTCAATGGAATACTGAGGAAGATTCATTAGACAACTTCAAGGGAATTGCAAGACAGTTGAAACTTAAAAAAAAAATGAAGGAAAATTTAAAATACATTCGAAGCAATGTTTCAACAAAATTCAGAAGAGAATTTTAAGTATTAATAAGGAGAATTCCAAAGGATTTCTGAGGAGAATTCCAAACGATTTCTGAAGAGAGATTTGACTAGAGTTTGAATGAAATATTGAAAACATAGTCTCAGGATAGTCTCAAGGATTCTAAAAAAGAATCCAAAGAAATTCTTATGAGAGGTTCCAGGAAATTCCAAGAAGAGTTCGAAGGTAATTACAGTTTTCCCCCGAAGAACGCGTTACCCACTGAGTTGCACCCACCGCTTTGTCTCGGTGGGTTTTCAACCAAGTGCTCTGATTTTCTGCGAGTGACTAGTTTTCCATTGACCCTACTCACATGCAAAAAAATCAGACCAACTGGTTGAAACCCCGCCGAGAAAAAGCGGTGCGTGCAACTCAGTGGGTAACGCGTTCTTCGGGGATAGCTGGACGAGAAAAGTTTTCTGGTAAGTTTAAGAAAAATGGCATGATAACTCTGCGCAGAAATCCAAGGTATTTCTGAAATTTCAAGGTAATTTTGATTTCGAACCTTAAAACCCCCGGACTTTTTTTTTAGTTAAGTTTCAATTTGTACATTTTTGTTTCCAATGTCCGGCATCAAGGATAATTTTCATGCATATCGCCGTCATCGGGTTTGAATGGTTGAAAAGACAATTCGATCATAAGTAATGTGTTGTAAAATAAGGGGCTCGGTGGCCTTTGAGCGACCGTTTTTCATAACATGAACACATCACATCAATTCGGCTCTTCAATAGTATTGATGTAAATGCATGTTCGTAATCCGCACACTTAGTAAAATTCGTGTAAATTTAGGTGCTCTAAGACTGACATATACGAGCGTCAATTACATAAAATTTAGTCATAATAGACGCAAAATTCAGCTCAATCAAACGTACTTTTCGGCAAGTAACGAACCTTTCAGTCTCGGAGCACTTAATTTTACATTACATGTTTGTTTACGTTTCATACTTTATGTCAAAAATGGATTCCGACACGTGTAAAATTAGGTATTTCTAAGTGTGTGGAAGGGAGCTGTCAATTTTTTTTAAAAGAAACTGTCAGCCATCGTTCATCTCTGAGTTGTCAATGTGTTGGAAGTTATTGTTTTGCTTTATATCTTGATTTAAAAATCGAGATGAAAGTCTATGAAATCGAACAAAATAACGTTGTGCTCAGATAACGAAGCTCTTTCAGATGATTTTTTTTATAGATTTTTCTACATCTATAATTTGAATTATCATAAATCATCAATAAATACCTTGAAAAGCTTAATGCAACTAATCAGTCGTAGGTGGATTACTTCATGTGTCTTACCTGTAAAATAAAGAGAAAGAAGTCAGTTGGGTTAATTCAGTATTGAGTAAAATCATAATATATTTTTTACAATCAATGAACCAAAAATGGAATACAGGAGTGCCGCCTATTGCAAGAAGTTTACATCAATAATTTAAAAGGGCGGATCAACCATTTGTAAACAATGGCTTTGAACGCAAATTTCTCGAGAATCAGACGCAATCTAGCACCAGTATCTGACAGAGTAAAGTTCCTTTATCGAATGTTATTGTTTGTTACCGTGCCATTGTTGGTATTGTTAGTTGGAAGCCATTGTTTACAAATGGATGATCCACCCTTTTAAATTGTTGATGTAGAAACGTCATATCAAAACAATTAATTTTTTATAATAATTATACTCTGGTCCCTTATCTGAAAACAGTGTTTGAAAACAAATTTCCGACCACCTTGGAACTATAGGAGAATTCGTTGATAAATGAAAATACGTAACAGTTGTGCTTACGCCATACCACCCACAGCTCCCACATGGTGAATAGTGTTGTCAACGAAGAGATGAACCATAAAAAGTGAAAATACAGCATACAGACTGGTGCGACGGTCACTAGCCGTTTGGAGAGTGGAATCCGAAGGAAAAACCAACAGAAATGTGAATATTAATTTCATTATCGTTATTTGTCCAAACTGACCCATGGATGATGCGATGCTGCTTGTCTGCTGCACACGTAACTCTTCTTTTCTTGCTGTGAAGCCCAAATGAATGCAAGCGACAGGCAACAGTAAGGATTAGTTGAGTTCGAAGATGGTTTAGTATAGGTACCAAGGGTTAAGATCTAATTTCCGTCATACTAAAGACAACCCGCACTTTACCTCTCATTTTCGGGCAGGTTTTAATAAAAAAAAGTGTAATGTTTCTTTAAAAGATGACTTCTAAATTTATTTGTCTTTCCATACGTACCGTTGGATTAGATAAAGACTCACCAATTGTTGAGATATTCTTACAAGTCCAACACTGCCTTTTGATTCCAATTCCGTCATACGAGTTTCAATTCCGTCCATACACATTGAAACGTCATTGGATTCACTTAGGCATACGAGTGAAGGCAGAAACAATGGATTCACTACACTGAGGCTGAGACTTATGTACGACACATATGAATTTCATAAGCGAAACGTATGAATGAGTTTCGTCTAACATGAGGTAGCTCTTATACGCCTTTAACCATTTCATTTTCCCAAGCGTTGAACGACAAGTGGTCAACACACAGGGCTGGTAGTGCTGATGCGAAACCAAATAACCAAATAACCAAATAGTGACTTTTAAATAATAAATTAGTAACCAATACATTTATATGATGACTCAGAAGCTCAAATTAGGTTTAATATTGGAATAAACTGTTTTTGTCATGACACATAAAATCACATATCATCAATTCCTCTAATTATATCGAAACTCTCAACGGAATCTCCTATGAAGAGCACTTGAAGTGATTTGAATAGTTTCCTTTTGATTACGGCATACATTATGGCCAGCAAATAGCAATTTCCGGATTTTCCCGGAGTTTTTTTTAATGTTGCTGGTTGAGCGTTACATAAATTTCCGCTTAGAATGATCTTGGACTTCTCCCTTGAATTCTATTAGAAATTCAATTCGTATTCTTCTCAGAATTTCCATGGTATTTCCTCAGAATTCTCAAAATAAACATCCATCTCAGAATACCCTTGAAAGAAACTCTTCGAAGAATTCCTTGGAGATTGAAGCTCAAAAGCCGATTCCATTGGAATTCTTCTCGGAATTTATTTCGAACTCTTTAGACTTCTCTTGAAAGTATCCTCAGAATTCTTTTATAACTATCCGCAGAGATCATCTGTGGAGTTCGTGGGATTTACATGGAATTTTCATCAGAGCTCTCTCTTAGAAATAGTCTTGAAATCTTATTAGAATTTGACCTGGAATCCTCATTCAATCATCATAGAATTCTCTCAATTATATTGGAATTATTTCCAGAATTGTTTCGGAACTGAATTTTGCATCTTTAATAATTTAAACAATAATCAAAAGCAACGCTCGTATGTGCCAGTCTCAGGGCTGGATTTTTCACCTCCGCTTAAGCCTTCAACCAGGTTTAACTATATGGATAAACCTGGTTTAAGATTTCAGCGTAGGTGAAGAAATCGGCCCTCAGAGCACATAATTTTACATGAGACTTTCGTAGTCTACACTTCGGTATTCTTCTCTGAAAAGTCTTGGAAATGTCATTTAAAATTGTCTTAAAATGTCCTTTGATTTTTTTTTTATGTTCAGACAAATGCTCTTGACAAGTTTCCTTGGTTTAGAATTTATTTTTGGAGATAGAAGGTATATTTTCTCCGATTTTTTTATCGAAATTGAAGGCATTTCCCAGTATTTATCCTGGTGTTTCATAGCGGTCTGATTTTTTGCGGTTCACTGGTCATCCTGATTAAAATTGTTAATTTTTCAACAGATATGCATATTTTGTCATAAGTACTGTAAACTTCCTTAGTGCCAAGTACTCAGTGTTGATATTTTTCCATTTACTCTATTTTAGTTGTGAAAAAGTGACTTTAGTGACTATTTTTAGGGAAATAGTGACTTTAGTGACTTTTTGGAGTGACTGACTTCAAAATAGTGACAAAGTCACTAAAAAGTGACCTGCTACCAGCCCTGAACACATGGGCCCCGTAATCCCAACGTCCTTGGTACGGTTCCAGTCTGCGCCGTTTTATTAATTTTTTATCAACATTATTTTTCAACAGATAAATCAATGAAAATTATGCCGATTTCTTATGGCTAAAATTCAAAAGTGGTTCTTATGCAATTCTAACGTTCTTTTGCCTCAGTGTAGGAGTGCTTCTTTTGTTTATAAGTACTAATCATTATATTATGCGTTCTTATCGATTTTGTTTTGCAGCTTTTGAACTAAACTAACGTATCAAACCGTATGATTGATCCGATCAGGTCGAAATCTTGGATATACTTGATTTGATGATAAACTCCACCGTTTCAGGGTTTGGTGATAAGCGATAAGAATGTGATCGTTGCTTGAGATGGGCACACACTCGATTGGGAATTCCATTTGAAACTATGATAATCGTGGGGAAGGGCACGGTTATGGGGCTTTGAATTTCCTCCGAAGGGTGGAGAAGGCGGATGAATTATTGGCAATCGTCGGCGGGGGTGATCGCGTTGCTTTTGTTGCTGGAACACTCGAAGGTGATCATATAGTCAAAGTCACCCGGAGCCAGAGCAAGCGCGAGGCAATCAAACGGCTTAACTCGCACACTCGGTGGGTGTCACACCTCCCAAAGCAACGCGGATTTTTTCCTCGATTACCCCCTGTCAGTTCGGCGGAGTTGTGTGCTTGCATGTAAACGTGCATTTTTTCGAATATTTCGAAGAGAGGAAGAAACGACTGAACGGCACGTACCCGGCGTTACTGAGCTGCTGGCTGGAGTTTATAATTGATGACCCACACCCTTTCGGTAGAGGAGCACAGCAGCGACCACACCGTCGTCGGCGTCGTTTCGTGGAGAGAAGGTGACGGTGAGGAAGTGTTTGTGGGCGGTAAATCGGTACATAACTGCACAGAGTGCTGCTGCTGCTACCGAAGTGAACACTGCTACTGAAGCTGGCTGACGACGATGATGATGATGATGATGATGATGATGATGATGATGATGACGACGAAGGGGTGGAGTGGACGACCAAAGCTGTTTACTCAATGTCAACACATCATGTGCGACATGTGACTGATTTTTTGAGTGGACTATGAGTGTGTGGAAAAATAGCGATGGCATAAGACAGAGGACGACGATTATTTTTTTTTTCCAGCGAGGATACTAAGTATCGGACATTTAATGTGAGGTCATGAAAATAACTTAAAGTTCCGAACATAAACACGCTTTGGAATTATTAGCAGTGATATGCATCACAAATGGTGTTCAGACAAATGCCAAAAAATTCACGGATTGTTTAGTATGAAATTGCCTTCCTAGGTGGCACCTGTGTACAAGTAAACTATTCGATGATGATGATGATGACGACGAAGGGAGCTTTTCTCATTGCCTGTAGATCGGTCGTTGTTGAAAGCAAAAAATGGACGACGCGTTGTAGTTAAAAATGCGATCAAATTCAATTATTCCCAATAGGAGAGCGAAACCCACCATAGACGAAATTGCTAATTATGTGAAAGCACTGAATGCAAATTCTGATCAGATAAAAGCATCTTAGTGGTTTGCAGGGGAGAATGTACTTTTAATAAAGTTCATGTCAGAAGAATCTATGCTACATGCGACTGTACAATAGCCAACCCGAAGTTCTCGACCGGGATCTAGCGTTGGTGCTGGGGAAATTCGGTTAAGTTAAGAGTGTCCGCCGGGAAAAATTCAGGGTTGTTATAAAATTTTCAAAATTTGATCAGCGGAATGCGCGATTTCTCAAAAGATATCCACGACTTCAAATACTAACCCGCGACACATAACAAACTGCTTTCATTGCATAAAAATATCATTTGTATTACTACTACATTGCTGAGCTTTCTATGTCTATACCAGCCACCTCCAGCATGGACTTGCTTCGTAGCTGCGCCTTTACCTATTGAGCTAAGGGAGTACCGTTTGTACCTTAAAAAAACCCTCTCCGCCCGAGGATAGCTCCAACAAAATGTTGTGGAAAATTTCTAAGGAATTCTGAGGAGAATTCCAAGCTTATTCCGAAGCTAATTTTTGAAAAATTCAAAATAGAGTACCATGGAAATTATGAGGACCATTTCAAAGAATTAATGGCAATTTCAGGAGAATACTAAGTGCATGCTGAGGAGAATTTCGAGTGATTTTTTCAGGGGTATTTTTCGGGTAATTGCTAGAATTATTAATAATGGGAATAGTGAATTCAAAGAGTGTTTTGCACAAGATTTTCAAGAGTATTATGGAGGAAATTATAAGAGAATTCAATTTTTCCATAAATAAGACTGTTCCAGAAAGTATAAGCACACCTTATTTTAACGGTCACTTTGAATATAACGAAATATTTCAACATGTTTTGGCTGCGTCCTTTTGTTTGCTCATTTCTGAATGACATGGCATCAAAAAGTGCTCAGTTTTGTGTTTGTGTTTCCTGTGAAACCACGGGCCCGCAAACTCTACGATTCGTTATTGTGTCGAAACTCTGGGTGTATAATAATGGACGAAGAAATGTACGTGAAACTAGATTACAAAACGCTTCCCGGACCACAATTCTATACTGTAAGCGAAGGCAAGGACATCCCCGAAACGGAGAAGGCAATTTTTACCGAAAAATTCGGTAAGAAGGTTATGGTTTGGCAGGCAATATGCGAGTGTGATAAAACATCTAGTCCGTACATCACAACGGAGACGATGAACACTCAGAAATATGTTAAGGAATGTCTCCAGAAGCGATTGTTGCCGATGATCAGGCAGCACAAAGGTCAAGTAGTATTTTGGCCTGATTTGGCGTCATGTCATTACGCAAAGGACACTTTAGAATGGTATAAAAGTCAAAATGTATGTTTCGTGCCGAAAGACATGAATCCGCCGAACTGCCCGGAGGCACGGCCAATCAAGACTTTTTGGGCTTTAACCAAAGCAAAGCTTCGAAAATTAATAAAACCAGCGGACGACATCCAAAATTTCAAAAAAGATTGGCCAAAAGTGGTCAAAATGGTGGGAAGTACCACTGTGCAGAAGCTAATGGGTCATGTTGGAGGAAAAGTTAGGAGTCTTGGCTATGATTAAATATGTTGATTAAACGAGAGTAAAATATCATTTGAAATACAAATACAAATATGATTTGCCAAATAAAATAATTAAAACTTAAAAAAAACATGACTTTTTGTTATTTTGAAAGTGTGCTTATACTTTCTGGAACAGTCTATAGTTTCGAGATCCCGGGCACAGAAAAATGCCGAACTTTGAAATTTAAGGTTGCGAACTTGAAATTTATCAAATGGCTAAGACTTCATTCTTGTATTTCAGGGATTTTGACACTTTCTAGGTTCTAGATCTTGGATTTGGAGTTCAAAACTTTAAGGCTTCGATATTTTATAAGATTTTAGTAAATTTTAAACTTCAACTTTAGTTGGTTTTGATTGTAAAACTAATTGTAATGTCTTGAAATTAAACAAAGGGTTGTTAATAATAATAATAATATTTACCAATAATAACATATTTTAACGCAATTAGACAACTGCTCGCATAGGAACCAGCTTAAATGATACTTCAATTTCATTAGATAAATTCACAAGAAGATGACGATAATTTCAAACAAAATTAGTAGATAAACAACAGAGATATCACTAATATTGATGGCATGATTTGAGATGGTTTCATTGTTCTGAAACTTACTGATTTGTTACACGTTCTCAACCTCAGTTAGGTTAACTTTGATATAAAGTTGTGTTAACTGTCATAATACCAAACCTGCAAAATGGGTGTCAATGCTGTGACACAGCACGCCTGTCCCCTTGTCGTTAAGCGAGCTTGATCGTAGCAGCGACATGTATTTTGCAAATTTCAATTGCAATATTGAATTTTAATTAAATAGGGTAAATTATGGCTTCGGCACCCATTGACTGTTTTCGGCAACCGAAATTGAAACGTTTATGTCACTTTATTTTCCCATCAAAACTCTTCGCTGAATGTATTAAGCCGATTCCTTACCTTTTCAGCTTCAATCTGATTACATTTTTACGACTGTTAATTCCTGTTATACCATATTTTTCTTTAAATGAAATATACATACTACAAAATACGGCTGATTTCGAGTTGCCGATAATAGAACAGCTGGTTAACACGCAGTTCAAATGGAAAGGGTGCCGAAGAAAAAGAGACAGCCGACAATAGTCACTCTCACCTGAGAAGTTTGGAGCGTTGTAAAAACATGTTCAACCCGTTTTGATCAATTCTGTCGATTGGAATTGGTAGAACAGCAAGCAGCAGATAAATGTCAACAAACAAACCTGTCATGTATGTGTGTGACGCTGAGAAATCGCTAATAGAAGTTCGGACGCTGCTTAGATTGACGAGAATACGTAAATTCCCCTACTGCATTTCCAGATTTCAATTCCAAAGTTTATAGTGTAAGCATCTTAAGGTGATTCCTTGTAGAGTCCACAAATGGCCGCCACGTAGGCTATACATGCTCTTCCACTTCGAATTTTCAATTACACAAATCTCGTCAATCGGTACCCCATTTCACCTGGAATTGCTACTTCATGTATGCTGCAGTGCAGCAAACGTGGAGTAACAATTTGAATGTTGCACGTGTCATAGAAGCTGATGTTTGTGCACGATTCACCGTAATCAATCTGTACCAGTAATCATACTTCAAAATATTTTGCTATTAATAATGGAAAACTGGATTGTGTTCAGGATCCAGTTTAAACTGAAATGTTGGCATCACTGATCTGTACATCATTATACACTTAAGGCTAAAAGTCTAAGAAAAAAAAATCCGAAATTTTTGTGATTGTACATCAGTTGCTTCAAGATTTTCGCGACATCATTTGATGTTTCCGCGATTTTCACGACTGAAAGCTCAAATCCACGACTTATCCGCAAAAAACGCGAATTTCGCAAATCCGTCCCTGTGAAGTTGGACCATGACAAGTACACAGGTATGCAAGGTGATGCGAAGAAAGTGATTCCCTCCTCGTTTAATTTCCTCAATCGGAAGAGGAATATATTTTATAGCGGGAATAAAAATAAATGCTTCTTATGCATGCCTAGCTGCAGTCAGAAAAGTACCACCAGGACGAAGATCGGAGCGATAGCCACAGTGGAAGAAATTGAGCTGCTCGATGAAAGGGTGATGGTAATGGACGTAGTGGCCTCGGAGGCTGGAGAAAAACAGGAAATGCAAACCAAGCAAGCATAAACCAGGTACAGCAGCCACTCGTGTTCAATTAACGAAGTGACGAGTGTTATTTAGCTGCTAAGGAAATGGTGAAACGATTAAAAATAACAGGGTGGCAACTGAATTTCTGTTTTTAAATTCCAGGTTGTTCCAGGTTTTCCTGGACAATAATTCAAACATTCCCCTGTTTTACAACTGTGGCTGAACACAGAATTTTCTTTTTGAAATTCCTGCATTTTTCTGGTATTAATCTTATTTTTTCCCGTTTACAAAAGTGATTAGGTGCAAATTTTTCAGGTGGACATTTGAAAAAATCATCTTCAGTTGCAACGCTACAGAAAGTGCATTTCAACTAAATAGTTCGCTTGGTATATTCGATTACAACCACTTGGTGATACCCATACAATATAGTGCACTTTTCTCCTTCTTCCCATTTCAAGCTTTTTGCTTATCGCATATTAACTTATTGCGTGATCTAAACTTAGTGTTCTAGATTCACTTCCACAGTTATTAATTGAGAGCTTTCGATGCCTGGTACCATTTTTGCATTCGTATAATTGTGTGACAGCCGGCGTCGGTGGTGTAGTGGTAAGCGTGACTGCTTTCTAACACCCCTATGGGTCTGGGTTCAATCCCAGCCGAGGTCTGAGGCATGAAAATCTTTGGTCACGTCTTCCTGCGGAAGGGAAGTAAAGCCGTTGGTCCCGACCCATCATGTGTGTTGAATGGGTGCGATATCCTACGCAGGTGTGGAAGCTGCCTTCCTGCACATTCGATTGCCGTCAATGGATGGCAATCGATGTCCGTCGGTGATTGGCACTATATTGCGGAACGGAAACCGACGTTAAATAAAGGAAAGATAATTTTGTGGCAAGTACAATCATACTCTATTGCCCAGGGAAGCGGGGAAATTTTTCAACCCGAAAAATTTCTAGGCCGGACCGGGAAGTGAATCCAGCCACCTCCAGCATGGTCTTACTGTGTAGCTGCGCCTTTACCGACTGAGCTAAGGGAGGCCCAAGTGTATTCAATTTCTGGTTTTATAGATACAGGTACATACTAGGCAACTGATTTGAAATTTTACAGCAATAAACAAATTATTGAATCAAAAATTGGGACGAATAATCTATTAGGAATGTTATAAAACTCTACAGACTTTATGACCTAAATATTTTAGGAGCTGCAGCTGTAGCTTGGAGCGGCTGATAGTCTAGTTAAGGTATTATTAAGGCAGTTCTTCAAATATTAACGATTAATTGATATACACCTCTATTCCCGTTTTCGTACGAACAGGATTCGTTCGAAACGAAAGCAATTTCCCATTCCCGTTTTCGTTCGAAGCAATTCTAACTTTCGAACATCGTTCGTTCGAACGATGTTGCTATTCCCATTTTCGTACGAATGCGTTTTTTTGTCCGCTTTCCAAACGTCACTCCAAACTCGCGAATCGCGAGACAGCCAAGGGATAAAAACTTTGAAATTTTTTGTAATCTCTAATAAAAATGTTATGGTTAATTTGCTTAACGACGTGTTCGGGGTTGATTGATTGATTTATCTTTATTAAGGAGGCTTTCAGCCTGAGGCTGGTTTTCCTCCAACGTGTTCGGGGTATCATGCAAACTATTTGTGGAATAGTTCAATCATGTGGGTTATCGTTCGTGTATGGTATTTTTACCCTTCTTACAAAGAAGGGTATAGATATCACTTGAAAAACCGACTATCGATCCGAGGCCCGGAGGGCCGAGTGTCATATACCATTCGAATCAGCTCGACGAGATCGGAACATGTCTGTGTGTGTGTGTGTGTGTACGTGTGTATGTGTGTATGTAACGAAATGAATGCGCTCACGTTTCTCAGCAACCGCTCAACCGATTTGGACAAACTAGGCGCCAAATGATAGGTCTTGGGGTCCCATTGAACGCTATTGAACGGTTTTGGAATCGGTGAACCGGTTACGGAGATATGGCCGGAATAAGATCCGGTGAATATGGGCCTTCACGCTGGATTTAACGGAAAACGTATCAAAACCATCATGCGACACATCAAATTACTACAGAATTCAAAAATAAGATCAATGCAAGTCGTGTTAAGTGTTCCAGACCACATTGGACACACTTGGACATGTTCCGGGTACCCCGGGGAAGTTGCTTGAATATGAATTGAATTAAAACCTATTAAATAACATTAAAATACGATGATAAGGTGATTGGTAGCCTCACCAAATAGACTACACCCGGATATATTCCGGGTACCCCCAGGCAGTGGCGTAGCGTCACTGGATGACACGGGGGTGGGGGGGCTTGGTCACTGATGACAATAAAATAAATAAACTTGAATAAGTAAGAAGGGTCTGATCACACCATAGGTGGATAAATTCGGGTTTTTTTTTATTAGGGATGGCCTTAGTGTACAAAAAAATCTACAACCAAATTTTTGGTATTTGATTGTAATAATTTTACTTAAAATTACGTGAAGTTAAAGATCTCATATGGAAATTGATTGAAAAATCATGCAATAAAAATATAGATTTTAGATTAAAAAAAGGATCGAAACAACTAGAATTTTTTTTTTTTTCCTTTGGTTGGTTTTTTCCGTCGATCTTGTTTTCCGTGCTGAGCACCAATGCTACCGACGTGCCAGGAAGGCAGCTCCCACACCTGGACCCTACCTATCGACCCATCAACTCATGAACCGGGGACCAACGGCTTTACTTCCCATCCGAAGGAAGGCGTGATCAGAGATGTTATGCCTCAGAACATCCCAGCGGGGTCGACTGGGATTGAACCCAGGCATGCTGGGGTAAGAGGTAATCACGCTTACCACTACACCACCGGCGCCGTTGACTAGAAAATTTTGGACAAAGCCATTTCTGTAACAGCTTACATAACAAATATTTATGTATTTAATTATGACTCCAAAACATTGCCATAGCCATATACAGTCAAGATTCCTATAGTGCGGATTCGTTCTTGCCGGATTGCTATAGTACTGAATCCACTGGATTCCTATAGTACGGTCGATCCGGCATTAACGAATACACGTAGCATAGGGATTAGAGCTAATTGGGACCAAACACTGATTGTACGGCAATTTGAAGAGATAACTTCCTGATGTCCTTTGAGAAGTTGTTAAGCAGAAAGTTGGCCACCTTTTGGGACGATTCAGTTTCCGGTAGGACACAAGTCTGATCCTGTGGAAGATCCGGAATATCCGTAAAAGTGGCCAATTCATGAAACTGATCCTAGAGCTCCGCGGATTTTTCGAAACCACTCATAAACGTCTTATTAGAATGAATTTGGAGTTGTGACCGGAATATGGGCCCTGAGGACCACGGGATAGTTCACCGGAAGATCCGGAACATCCGTAAATGTGGTCAATTCACGAAACTGATCCTAGAGCTCCGCGGATTTTTTGAAACCACTCATAGACGTCTTATCAGAATTAATTCGGAGTTGTGACTGGAATATGGACTCTGGGGACCACGGGATTGTTCACCAGAAGATCCGGAATATCCGTAAAAGTGGTCAATTCATGAAAATGATCCTAGAGCTCCGCGGATTTTCCGAAAACACTCATACACGTCTTATCAGAATGAATTCAGAGTTGTTACCTGAATATTGATTGTGGGGACCACAGGATGGTTCAAAAGAAGATCCGGAACATCCGTAAAAGTGGTCAACTCATGCAACTGATCCTAGAGCTCCATGTTTTTGTTTAAACCTTTCATAAACGTCTTATTACAATTAATTCGGAGCTTTGACTAGAATTTGGACTCTGGGGACTACAAACATCCGCAAAAGTTGTCAATTCATGAGACTGATCCTAGAGCTCCATGAGTTTGCGAAACCACTCATCAACGTTTTATCAGAATGAATTTGGAGTTGTGACCGGAATATGAACGCTTAGACGGAAAATGGAACTTTGGGACCATGAGATGGTTCACCAGGAAGATCCTGAACATCCATAAAAGCCGTATTTATGAAGACAAAAATATTAGCACCAAAACCATAACTTTTAGGTATATGGTGTCTTCGGGAAAGCTTATTCGTATTTTTTAGCCGATTTGAAATTAGGGTGGTGCTTAAAATTGGTGAATTGAAAATTCAACCTTTTTTATTACTTGAGATAGACTAATGCAGTTTTTTTTAAAGTTGTAGAACAATCAATTTGAACCAACTTTGCTCATGGCATCACATTTTTATCTCTTATGGTTCATGACTTATGGTTATTTTAAACAAGTAGGTTGGAGTGGCCCCTAGAAAATCTTTCTTTAAATATTTTTTATTGGCGATCAACGTATAAACAATATTTAAAGAAAGCCGATTTTCTAGGGGCCACCCTAACCTCTCGTAAAAACATTATTCCAAATACTTTTAGAACTTTTTATGACGCATATTTTTGCAGAAGTCACTAATTTGAATCTCCTTATGGTTAATTTATGGCTAGTTTTTTTTTATAATTTTTTTTTTTTAAATTAATTTTAATACCTTAAACAAAAACCGCTCTCACAGTTTTCCCACAAATACTGAAAAAACACGATCTTTTAAATGAAATCGAAAGTTTGAAAATCGGTTTGCTCCATTTAGAGACATTGTCATTTTAATAGAACCATTTTTTCGAAGAAAATCTCCATTAATTTTCTAATAATAAAATGAACTTACGAGAAATGAACTAATGAAAAGATATTCGAAGAAATCTGTTTTTTATGGGCCATTCTAACCTGCATGTTTAAAAAATCATAACTCATGAACCTTAAGAGATAACAATTTGGTGTCTTGAGCCAAATTGCTTCGAATTGATTGTTCTACAACTTTTAGAAAATTGCATTGGTCTATCGCAAATAATTAAAAAAAGTATGTATTTTAAAATCTCCAATTTTGTGGACCACCCTAATTTCACTAACATAAAAAGATCGGCCAAACAATATGAATAATCTTTCCCGAAGACACTATATACCTAAAACTGATGGTATGGGCGCAAACATTGTTGTCTTCCTAAATACGGCTTTGGGACCATTGTGCAGTGGATGGTCCTCCGAAAGATCCGAAACATCCGTAAAAAGGCTCAATCCAAGGAACTGATCCAAGAACTCCGTTTTTTTTTTCGTAAACTCTCATACACACTTAATCTAGCTCGGTAAAATCTCCAAAAGCCGATTACATCGGCATTCTCTTTTGCTGATATTTCTGCAAAATATCTGTTTGTTAGCTGACAGCTCAGCAAAATGTTATTTGTTAGCTGAGCCTCGGCACTTGTTTTACTGAATCTCAGTAAAATAAATTGCAGAATTACTCGGCTGTTGGAAACTCGGTGAAAATATTTAAGTGTGTAGACGTCTTATAATTATGAATTCGGAGTTATGATCGGAAAACAGACCCTGGAGACCATGAACGCTCCTCTGAAAAATAATAGACAACTCATCAGAATGAATTCGGAGTTGTGACTGGAAAATTGACCCCAGGGTCCATTGGATGGTCCTTCGGAATATCCGGAACATCCATTAAAGTGGATAGGTCAAGGAAACTGATCTAAGCACTCTATGGTTTTTTAGAACTACTCATAGACACATTTTTTTTTTATTTATTATCATGGATGATTTCTAAGTGGTATTTAAATATTTAATAACTTTTAGACACTTTTATCGGAATTTTTGAATATTATTCCTTGGATTAAATGGACTTATTTCCTTTAACTTCTTGGAGATGTTTCATTGGAGTTACAAGTTAACGAGGGACTAGCTTCAAAGTTTATATTTTTAATTCAACACATCAAAATTTATTCAATAAGCCATTTGAAAACATTGTCTTATTCGAGGGGGACGACTCTATCTACGATGCAAAAAAGATTGTGTTTTGCTGTGGCTAGCTGCACGCACGCTGAGTAGATAGAAAGAAGATTGATGACGATTCTGAAGATTTCCTGCAAAAAGGTGATGCGCGATGCAAGTACACACAAAGAAAAATCGTTGCTAAAATTAAAAAAACCATTGATATAATTAAAAGTTTGCATTGGTTCTTTTTGGTAGAAAGCAGTTAGCTTTCAAAACGAAAGTCAATCAAATGTCAATTCAAAAGTTTTCCGGCCATTAATTTTAAAAGTTTAAACTTTCAAAACGAATTGTACTACTGTCAAATGAAAAGCCAGACAGTGTTGAAAGAAAAATATATTTTTTTCTAATTCAAATGAAACTTTTAAAATGACCTGTGGTATTTTCAATCGTAAAATTAAATATTTTCAGTAAAAAAAACAGCATTTTCAATTTAATCACGTCGCTTTACATTTTAAATTCTAATATATGTTTTTATTTGGTTAAACAATCCAGAAATATTTTTATCACTTGACATAAACAACAATAACAATAAATCATTATGACTACCCGATTTTCAAAGACGTCGTGGCGGTGGGCTGCTTCCTCGGACATCAGTCATTGATTCGGCAAAGGGGGAACTATTTGATTTGATGCGCTATTTGTTGTTGAAAAACTGAGGCAAATTTGTGATTACTGCTGTATTCCCATCACCGGGTTGATCACGTGCATGATAAATCCTCCATCACACACAAGGGGAACAGAACAGGCATCTTTAGGGTGACGTAAGAAAATCTGTGGTGGAATTATTCGAATAGGCTTGAACAACTCTTGAGGTAATGTCCTGGATAATGCAATGCATGATAATTACCTGGATACTAGATGAATTCAATCCGTTGAGTCAAGTTTGTCCAAATCTGGTGCCCTGAACTATGATGAAGTCCAACATTGGCCCTGCGAAACATCTTCAAGAATGTCGGAAGCTGAAAGCAAAAATCTGCATCCCGGCTAGCTTTCCGGTTCCAGTTCTGCAGAAATAAAATGAATGAAAACTGTGTATGCGATCATTCCTAAAATTTCTCACCTTAATGATTTTCTGCCTGGTAAATCCGGTGGAAGCTGGGGTGAAAGCAAAGTGAGTGAAGTGTAAATTCCATTCAATGGAAAACTGCTTCGCCTTGTTCTCTGTCGCTCGTCAAATTTAGCGCCAAACTGAAGTCCAGTGCTGCCAAAAATATCGTAATGAAGAGGTATTTTTGACAGTTCAACAACTTTTATTTAAAAAAAATCACTTTTAAAATTACGAGTGGAAAATTAAAAGAAACACTTTCAAACCAAAAAAATAACTTTCGTTTAGAATATTATTGATGTTGAAACTACACAATTTGGGAAACTTTTAATTTAAAATTGCATTATTTTGATAGCAACAATATTTGTTATTTGTGTGTAGATGCGACAAATGAAAGAAGATTGTTCGAAGATTGATTCACTAGTGTGAGATTTGTTGACCATCTAAACTTGAGATTTAGATGTGTCGCTCCCCTCGGTCTTATTGAGTTATTATTAATATTAATTTATGAGTGGTTTTGAAAAAAAACAACCGTGGAGCTCTAGGATCAGTTTCATGAATTAAACACTTGCAATGATCTTCCGGATCTTTTAATGGACCATCTCGTGGTCCCCAGTATAAACTGTCTGGTCAAAACTCCGTTTTTATTGTGCTTTCTAAAAAATCGTGGAGCTCAAGGATCAATTTCATGAATTGAGCACTTTTAGGGATGTTCCGGATCTTCCGGTGGACCATTCTGTAGTCTCCATATTCTTATTTCTGAACACAACTCCGAATACATTCTGACAAGACGTTTATGAGTGGTTCCGAAAAATCCGTAGAGCTCTAGGATCAGTTTAATGAATTGACCACTTTTACGGATGTTCCGGATCTTCCGGTGGACCATCATGTAGTCCCCAGAGTCCAAATTAAGGTCACAGCTCCGAATACATTCTGATAAGACGTCTATAAGTGGTTTGAAAAATCCACGGAGCTCTAGGATCAGTTTTATGAATTGACCACTTTTCTGATGTTCCGGATCTTCCGGTGAACCATCTCGTGGTCCGGAGGGTCCATATTCCAGTCACAACTCCGAATTCATTCTGATAAGACGTCTATGAGTGGTTTTGAAAAAACCGCGGAGCTCTAGGATCAGTTTCATGAATTGACCACTTTTACGGATGTTCCGGTTCTTTTAGTGGACCATCCTGTAGTCCCCAGTGTCCATATTTCGGTCACAACTCCGAAATCATTCTGATAAGATGTTTATGAGTGGTTCCTAAAAAATGCGGAGTTCTAGGATCAGTTTCATGAATTGACCACTTTTACGGATATTCCGGATCATCCACAGGATCAGACTCTTATCCTACCGGAAACTGAATCGTCCCAAAAGGTGGCCAACTTTCTGCTTAACAACTTCTCAGAAGACATCAGGAAGTTATCTTTTCAAATCAGTGAGATTTTTAAATTTTCAACCAAAAAATTTCAACAATGTTGTTGTTTTGTTGACATCGTTTGACAGTCCACTTGACCGAATAATGTCAATTTCGTGCGCGGTCTATGCTTAGAATTGTTAAGAAATGTCAAAGTGCATCTGGTACCACTAACACTGTTTATTTTCGAAAAAGCTTTCGTTCGAACGGGTTCGTACGAAAACCAGAATGCCGTTTTCGAACTCGTTCGAATCGAGTCGTTCGTACGAACGAACGATTCGAACGAAAACGGGAATAGAGGTGATAGTTTGTGGCTTGATGGGTTGCAGAAGTATGAAAAGTGATCAATTTAAAGTAAACTCTTTTTACAAAATAAATACAATTTCTTGATCTACAACGAACCTAATTTTTGAAGTTTTGCTAGTAACATCCGAGATCTTTATGCCACATATTTCACTGAAATCCGTTCACTACGAAAAAAAAAAGGTTAATAGGGATTTTGATCTAATTTCCGTCCTACTAAGCACAACCCGCGCTTTACCTCTCTTTTCTGAACGAGTTTAAACAACATATGGAATATTTCTGCCAAAGATGACTTGCAAATTTATTCACCTTTCCATACGTACCGTTGGATTTGATAAAGATTCACAAATTGTTGAGATATTGTCTATCAATCCGTCCTAACGTTTTGAAACGCCATTAGATTTTCTTCGTCCTACGGATAAACGTAGAAAATGGGGATTCGCTAGGAGCCCTTCTTTTGTTTTGTAAATATTGAAACAATGCGCTCTAACAGGATTCATGTTGTAGCTAATGAACTAACGCATCGGAACAAACCTCTTATTGATTTGTGCACGGTGAAATCATTGATATTATTGATCTTTTCTGATCGATAGAACGGAAATGGGTGATTACGACGAAGTAGCGCTCTACCCTATTAAGCGTTTTACTAAAATAATTCAAACTTCTTACAGACTTTGTTGATTAAGCTCAAATCCAAAATATTTTTTTTAGAGATACAGCCAATAGAAAACAGGATATAGTGGTCTTCAGAATTTCGTAAAAATTGGTAGTTTTGTTCGTTATCGCAAATATTAGATCCGTATTTTTTTTATTTTTTTATTAGGGTGACCATTTCCCTGTTCTGGGTGGTCCAGAAAATCGTTTTTTTTCAATATTGCCTTTTCAAAAATTCATAACTTTGAAGGATTTTGCTTGACATCTGATTGAATCTTAGCCATGTAACTTTCATACGTGGAAAAGAGAAGTGCCTTGTACGTTGTTTCCACTTCCTGAAGGTTATTCCGCTCACTATCGGACTTCATCAGAAAGAAACGGCTGCGTGCTTTCCTGAGGACGTTTCGTAGATGACGTAGTTCAGAGGTCCACCATGGCTTGTTGTAGACTGAAGAAGCTCGTTGTCTCTTTTGAGGTACTTGGTCACTAAGAACTTCGTAAAGTTTATCATAGAAAGCTGATACAGACTCGTCCAATGATTCCCGTCGCAGTAGAGCATCCCATTCGATGTTTGAGAGCACGTCATCCAAACGACCAAAATCACACGACTGAAAATTAAAGTTGAATCTCACATCCCCATCGTCCGTTGTGATTTTGCCATTACAGCTTTCGTCAAGAATCAAGATAAATGGTGCGCGATGGTCGTCAATTGGTAAAAGTGGAGTTGAGGGTACAATGAGGTCAAAGTACTCCGGTAGATTGACAAACACAAGATCGAGGAGTCTGCCATTAGTATTCACAACACCTGACGCAAACCAGAGGCAAACATATTTTCTGTGAGGCAACGTTCTGAGGAAACGTTTGACGGGATAAAGCCGTTCACGTCATCGTCTGATTGCCACCGTAAACTTGGAAGATTGTAGTCTCCTCGTGTCAGAATCACATCAGCTGTTGACGAGTTTTCCGAAATTAGCTGCACTGCCTTCACATGAGCGTAATACAGGTCGAGGGACGAATTGGGAGGAAGATAAATGGCAATGATGTAGAGCGAGCGGCGTCCAGATTTCACACGAACTGAAACTTGTTCGAGTTGCTCACAATTTATCGGCGAAGTAGGTTCACAGACTATATGCCTTTTGACCGCGATCAGCACTCCGCCTCCCCGTGAGTGAATACTGGTCGATGTGCTACGGTCGCATCGAAATATGGTATTCTCGGACGAAATTTCTGCGCTGTCGATATCAGACCTGAGCCAAGTTTCAGTGAACACGAGAACATCGTAATCACAGCTCGATAAAAGCAAGCGAAAACGGGAGATTTTGGTACGCAAGCCTCTAACGTTCTGATAGTATACCGACAACAACCGGTCAGATGACACACCATTCGAACGGCTCTTCACTGGTGAGGTAGATCCGAGAGCTTCCGTAGTGCGTTGGTTGGCAGATAAGCCCACATTCGTTGACAAGCGGCAACTGGAATCGACCAATGTCACGGGAAGTAAACTGTTTGAAACGTGTGCATACTTGCCTGCGATGGCGGCTTGGAAGACCCCTTCCCCGCACTCATACACAGGACTGGGATGTCTGCAGGGCGCTGGCCGCAATGGCTCGACTGTGACGAGGGGTTTTGGGGCTTCCATGAAGCTTGCAGGCATGCATCCCGGTGACTCGACGAACACTGATGAAATAGATGTCCCTGATTGGGCACGATTACGTTGATTGGCTTCCGTGTGACACCACTGAGCGGCTGCATCGAATGGGGTTGACGTTGAACCGCTAGAAATGGCAGACGTTACCGGAGGCAAATTGTTCTCGTTGTGCGAATATTTACCAGTGGTGGCGAGAGATGATGTTTTGTAAAAGGGGTGATCAATCCGATTCGTACCTTCCTCAAAATTGTCCTTTGCTTGCTTTCTACTTTCTATATACTATTTTCACACAGCCACTTGCACACTATCCATCCTATACTTTCATCTCCTCATCTATCATATAAAATGTCCACTTTAAGTCTGATATTTGACGTTAAGCATCTCCAAACTATCGTTTTTAATTATTATTTGAAATTACTAAAAATGTGTTTTCTAACAGTTTTTTTGTAAGGAAATAAAATATGTTTTTCTACCACTTTATCTCAGACGTCATTTTGATCAGAAGTGCCGTTTCCGTGCTACACTTTTCGGAAATTTTACAAGTTTTAAAATGGCCAAATTTGTGCAAAAATTGAGAATCATTGCTCACAATACACAAATATTGGTCATTTGGTGTGGAGCTGCTCTTTAGTAGAATGAGAAGGTATTACGACTTTCACTCTTACTTTACATTATTGTTTTTACTATTGCTATGACAACTTTGAAAACAATTGCAAAACATTGCGTTTTGGCAGAAAAAGCATTTTAACCATTTTGAGTGAATCAATTATGGGAAACTTAATTCATTCAATTGAGCAGCAAAATGTGATTTAAGAAGATTCCCAAGATTCTGGGACTTTAAAATTTGAGTAGTGTCTGAAACTAGAACATTTTTTTTTCAAATTTGTGATTAATAACAATCTTCGTAATGCAAGATTTGCAGTAAAAATAATTAAAATGTGAGATTTTGTAAATTTTTCATTTTTCTGTAGAATCTAGCGGACAAACCCTGGATTTTTTTAGTAAATTTTAAAAGAATTGAAAGTGTTGATTTCAAACAAATATTGAGAAAGATTTCCACACAGTTTACGAAGGAAAAGTTTTGAGCAGATTTCCAGAATTATTCTGACATGAAACCCCTAGTAATGGTTAGATGAATTTGGAAGGATTTCTGTGGAGAAGAATGCAAATTCTAAATTAAATTGTTAGATAATTTTAGAAGATTTAAAAAGGAGTTGGCAAAAACAAAACATTGCGGAAAATTCCTACGTGATTCTGATGAGATTTGTATGGGTATCGTGAAGAAAATTAGAGATGAATTTTAAGAAGAATTCCAAGAGAATTATGATCAGATTTCAACAAGAAACAGAGTTCTTAGATTGTGCTGGCAATAATTTCAACCCTAATGCGAAAGATTCATCACAGAACTCCAACAAAATTTATTGCAAAAAATTCTGAGAATTAGAAAGACATTCTTTAAAATACTCCAAGGGGTTTCTAAATAAAATTTCGAAAGATTTCTGCTGTTTTGAATAGAGTTAAAATAAATTTTTGAAAATATTTTCAAAGGAATTAAAGTCTCCGGAAAGGCTTAAGGGAATTCTAAGAAGCATTCAAATTAAATTCTTAGAAGGGGTTGCAAGGAAATTCCAAAAAGAATTCAACGCCAATTATTACGCGGAGTGTCTTCTGGTTTATTTCAGAACAATTTCAAGATAATTCAGAGCAGAATTCCAAGTTAATTCTGGAATTCATGTCATGAGAATTTTGAACAACGAAAAATTAAACCCCCGGAAAAGAATAATTCAGTTTCGGTTTTTACAAATATTTGTTTCGAAAGTCCAGCATCTTCAATATTTTCTTTTAAGGACCATGCACTTTACATCTGAAATTGAGACGACAAAAATCAATTTTCAATATTGCTTAGTGATTAAATTCTAAAAACAATAACACGGGAAACTGAAGAAAATTATGCAGCAAATAGAGCAAGACATTCATTTGGTAAAGGATAACTCTGTTTTAATGATTTATTCTGAAATTCTGGTGTAACAATTTGTTCTTATGGTATGGTTAATTTATTTTCCCGGTTCTCTCACCGAATTCCCGGGTTTTTCCCGGTTTTCCCGGTTACTTTTCAAATTCCCGGATATTTCCCGGTATTCCCGGTTTTCCCGGTTTGCTGGCCACCCTGCTATAATAGCAAAGCGTTTTCACTTATGGTTTTGCAAAAACATCTTTGCTTACAAGATTCATTACACTGAAACATTTGCGATAACCCGTAAAATGAGCGATTTTAGGGGTGTATCACGAAGAAAAGCTGAGATACGACGGACTAGCGCGGAGCCCCATCTAATGTCTGAAATTTAGAGATCTATAAGCCCCTAAATCTTGAGATTTCTGTTTTTGAAACTGCGATTTTTTTTTAACTTTATTATTGAGATTTTTAGCCAACGGGTTTATCTCAAGATGAAATTGTGAAGTGTGATATGAATGAGGACTCTTTAAACAAACCTTTGCTTCTAGCAATTTTACGGATTTCCAGTTTGTTTAAAATTAAGGATCTTATTTAGTGAAATTTTGATTACAACATGATTTCAAAATCATATGATTAAAAGATTTCATAGACAACGCTGGTTTAATAACTCTTATTATTAAAAAGACTGACTGCTGAAGTTCATAGAAACTCCCTAAAGTTCGTAGAACTTCCCTGAAGCGTTAAGGTCTTTCCTGAAGGTTTCATTGAAGTTTGTATTGCCTGAATTTCATGGGACTTCCCCGAAGATCGAAGGGCTTTTTTTAAGATTTTAGGACTTCCCTGAAGTTCGGAGTTTTTTTTTAAATTCATAGGAATTTCTTAAATATCTTAGAAGTATAACGAAGTTCGTAAAAATTCTCAGAAGTTCGTAAGACTACCTTCAAGTTCGAAGATCTGAGGAATCCCTGAAGTTTGAAGGACTTAACTGAATATATGAGGACCCTAAATTTAGAAGAGCTTCCCTGACGTTCATAAGACTTTAAATATCGAAGGGTTTTCCAAAAGTTTGTCTTTCCTTAATTTCATGGAACTTCCCTGAAGTTTGGAGAGCTCCCATGAATTTCGTAGGACTACCTGTAGTTCAATCGACTTCTCGGAAGTTCTATTAACTTTCTAGAGCTTGGAGAACTATGTTAAGTTCAGAGGACTTCCCAAGAGTATTGAAAACTTCTCTGAAGCTCGGAAAAAAAATCCATAAGTGTCGTAAGATTATCGTAGAAGTTACATTAAATCTGTAGAAAATTCTGTAAAATTCGTAGTCCCTGAAGTTCATAAGACTTCTCTGAAGTTTGTAGAACTTCTCTGAAGGTTCGGAGAGATTTTCTGACCGTCGTAGGTCATCACAGTAGTTCACAGGATTTTCCTGAAACTTGTAAGACTTTCCCGAATTTTGTAGAACTTGCATGAAGTTCGAAGGCCTTATCTGAAGTTTTTAGAAATAGAACTTTTTAATTGAAAATGTTGAACAGGTAGTTCAAAGTAGTTACGCGTTGGCACTGCTTAAGTCTGCTATCAATTAGGCACAAATCATACATGCAATTGATTCGAGAAAAAAAAATTAATTTAAAAATAAATACAAATTATATTTACTAAATTCTCAGGGTAAATTTTGTTCATCAATGTTTAGTTGTGTGAAAGATTTAGCTTGAACAAAATGGTTAGTTTTGACCTGATTATAAAAAGAAATTTTGACATACATAAAATTTAATACCTATTTAAATTATACAAACAAGATTATTTTCCTGGTGGACTAATGAAATTCCTGGTTTTTCCCGGTTTTTCCTGGTGAAAATTAATTTCCCGACTTTTTCCCGGTTTTCCTGGTTCACTTGCCACCCTGTTAGATTCTCTCCATGTGGATTAATTTTATCTGCTAAAATAGTTTAAAGTTGGGATGCAAATGATTGATCAGCTGTACTCAGCGACCGTTTACCCGTTATAAACAAATATACTTGAAAACGACTCAGCAATTAGCCACGGTATACTCAGCTGTC
This sequence comes from Ochlerotatus camptorhynchus, assembly GCF_037179485.1. Classification (NCBI taxonomy): domain Eukaryota; kingdom Metazoa; phylum Arthropoda; class Insecta; order Diptera; family Culicidae; genus Ochlerotatus; species Ochlerotatus camptorhynchus. The sequence continues at coordinate 6,453,652 of NW_027040845.1, forward strand.
AATTCTCACTCGATTCGATTCGCAGGACCATCGAACCATGTAGGTATTGCCACCGAGTCCAATTGATTACTTAGTTTTTTAGGTAGCTTTTGTTAATTTTGCAGCAAATGTTTAGTTGGGGGAAGTTTTAGCTTGAAGTTCAAGTCAATGATAAACGATGACATCCATTCAAGCCCATCTATTTCAAACTCAGAAGCTGTTTAAGTAAATGATTTAAGATTATTTTCCTGGTAGATTTATCTAATTACCGACGGTGTCCCCGGTTTTTCCTAGTGAAAATAAAATCCCGACTTTTTCCCGGTTTTCCTAGTTAACATGACACCCTATAATTTATTTATTTGTCGTCAATCAGTGTAGACCGTTTTACAATTGTTGTCTTAAGTGCTATTTTTACAATTTTGTCTTTGTTTATATTTTTTATAATATGTCATAAGAAAAAGTTAAAACATTACTTCTAGTTGACGTTATGCGACGAATTAAAATATTGCTTTAATTTAGTTTTTGTCATTGTAAAGTCAATGTTATCGCAGTGCTTATTATATGTATCCATCATTTGGTTCAAGGGTCCAAATTTGGCATAATTCGTACGATGACGATTTGTAGCAAATATATTTCTATTTCGTAAATGCCTAGATGGTGTATATAAATTTAAGGATGACAATAGTTCTATTGAATCAATTCGATGTGATACGATATCGTTTACGAAAGAAATCATAGCAAATTCACGACGTTCTTTTAATGTTTGGATATTTATGAGCATACACCGAGCTGTGTAAGATGGCAGAGGAAATACAGTCCAACCTAACTTGCGGAGTGCATACAATAGAAACTGCTTTTGAACGGACTCTATTCTTTCTTCGTGTGTGATTGAAAAAGGTGACCAAACTATGCTGCAATATTCTAACATCGATCTTACATAAGCAATGTACAATGTTTTTATCGTATACGGATCGTGAAAGTTATAGCAGAAACGTTTTATGAAACCAAGCATGTTGTTAGCTCTGTTATGTAATTGTGTTATAATGATCGGTGAAAGTAAGTTTTGAGTCCAAAATAACACCTAGATCCCTGACTCTATCACATTTTTCTACGATCTGGTTTCCTAAAGTGACTGTTATATCGGGTAGCTTTTGTTTTCTACTAATGGTAATGGAGTTACATTTTTTTATATTTAATTGTAGCAGGCTTTTTTGACACCAAGTATGGAATATTTGAATTTCCTCTTTGAATGTGATGATGTCTTTGGCATCTTTTATTTCCAAAAAAAGTTTAATGTCGTCAGCATATATTAAAACTTTCAATTTCTTAATAATGAAAGATATGTCATTGACGAAGAGAATAAATAAAAGTGGTCCTAAATGGGAGCCTTGAGGAACTCCTGAAGTGACGTCAACGGGATTTGATATCTTTCCTTTGTATTTCACTATTTGATGACGGTCAGTTAAATATGATTCAAGCCACTTGAGGAGTGCGTAATGAATTCCCATTTTTTGAAGTTTAAAAAGAAGCATGGGTATGTCAATTCGATCAAACGCTTTGCTGAAATCTGTATACAACACTTCTACATGGTTTCCGTTATCCATTGCATTCAAGGAATAATTAATTAATTCGAGCAAATTCGTAGTTGTTGAACGGCCTTTAAAGAAGCCATGTTGCATAGTAGTTATTCTGTTTTTAATTTGAAGAAAGAGTTTTTCATTTACAATCGCCTCGAAAAGTTTCGGAATGCAAGAGATAATAGCTATACCACGATAATTACGTATGTCGGATTTTTTACCCGATTTAAAGATAGGCACTAAAAACGAGTTTTTCCATATCTTAGGGAAGTTTCCGGATTCCAGTGACATATTGAAAATCCAAAATAATGGAGCAGTAAGCTCAATTGCTAAAGTTTTCATAAAAACTGGCGGAACACCGTCAGGGCCAGGACCTTTAGATGCATCTAAATTGTTTAAACCCTTTAAGATATCATGAACCTTGATTTGACTTACGCTGATGTCACTTGAAAATTCTGGATATGATTCAAAATATTCACGGTCACGGTCCTCTTCTGAAAACGTAGTATATATTTCTTGGAAGAAATTTGCAAACAAATTGCATATATCATCCGAGTTCTCACCTATCCTATCGTCCAAATGCATCTTTGAGGGAAAATTATCAGATTTTAATTTGGTTTTCACATAATTGAAGAAGTTTCTAGGACAAGATTTTATTTCAAGTTCAGTTTTTAAATTATACTCCTCAAATGCCATATTCACGGCCAAATTTAACTGATCGCAAATGTCTAAATAGTATGCCAAAGTTTCTTCACTATTATATTTTTTATAAAATTTGAGCGCTTTTTGCTTTCGATTTTTTAAATTTTTCAGTTCCCTGTTGTACCAAACTGGATGTTTTGCATGACTCTGACGTCTTCTTCTTTTAGTTGGCACTTCTTCAAGAATTATTTCAAGCAACACATTGTAGAATACGTCAACTGCACATTCAACATTTCCTGCAGTTCTTAATCTTCCGGGGTTCCGGGTCATTTGGCCGAATACTGATTAATTTTGAAAAAAAAAACTTCTTATGGTAAACAAAAGGATTACAAGCGATATCTACTATGGAAATCAGTCACGCAGGTATCGGATTCCCTTTAGAATCCACTTGGAATTTCTCTCAACATTTCATTGTAATTTGCCCTAGAATAATGTAGGACCTATCCTCAGAATTCACACATAAAGCAACTGAATTTCGATAGTGTTTGATTAGAACGCACTTTATCTACTCCAACTCCTGAAATGTTTCCGTAACGCAATAAAAACAAACCTTTCAAGGACATTCAAATTAATTCCCCCCCTACGCATAATTGCAAATACTATTCCCTCTCCTGCTGCTAATTCAACCGACCTCCCCGAAGTGTCTAGATGGTTTACGGGCAGCCCCTCACTGCACATCCTTCAACTACGTCTCACAATTCTTGCTAAAAAAACATCGCCATTCATCTAACCCAGAAAAGAACAATCCACCTTCCACCACCCGAAGCTGACACGGATCAGTCGGAACAAACTACATCCAAGATTGCAAACTTCCTCCTTTTTTTCCAATACTCGTCGAAAGCATAACGCGTCTTACACCGACTGCCAGCATCACCGTCGTCATCATCATCAACGGCATCGTCGTTGCCATCATCAAGGCGGAGAACCGTATAGAGAGAGAGAGAGAGAGACGGTACCATCATCATCAGGGCAGCGCTAGGGAATATTTATATTAAGGTGCAATTTACTTTGATGCATTTTCGAAAAATTCAAAAGCAGTTTGTTTCGACGCATCATTTTAGATTGCAAGAAGTTCGCGGCATGCTATTCCTTTTGCTATTTTACACAACATGACGCGAGCGTCGACAAAAACTGCTTTTCAATGCTTCCAAAAAAATTGCACCTTAACAACACAACTTAAGCAACAAACAACCCGGGCCACAGTCAGTGGAAGGAAAAGGCAACGAAGAAAGAGAATCCGAGAGCCACATACAGCAGCCGTACGGACATAAAATTTATCTTCCCTACCCGGATGTTCCGCACCCATCTCCTCCCACCCTTCCGCACCCACCGCCCTCGATCATCATCGTCGTGTCCGATTTGCTCTTCCAACGAACGAGTGTTTGTTATTTTCTGCTGCAGCCGCTTTCTTATGCCTCCACCAACATCCCACACCCTGAAGGTTGTCGACGTTGTTGATGTTGGATGCAACAAAGAAAGGCGCAGGCAGGCAAGCAAACAGCAGAACCAACCAATACCAACCCATTGACGGTGACTGATGCAGAGTAGGAGATCCTCCCGAAACCCACACAGAGTAAAGTTTTGGGAGTGCTCCACTCCGCTGGTATTGGTGTTGTAAGATTTCCTTCTTCGAACTCGATGCTGCTCTGCGGCGTAAATGAATGGATGCAGGCGAAGAACTGCTGACGTCGGTGTCCTGCTGCAACCATCACCCATCAATAGGTAAGCCTACGTGTGGGAGTGTAGCAATGAGTCACAAGCGGATAACGGTATAGCGGGCCGGTGGTGGGTCGTGGTAGTATGGCAAGAGTGGAGGAATTTCTTCTTACAAATCCTAAAAATAAATTGCCATTTCCCTTTTCTAGGAAAACCGGAGGAAGCATATTGGGCGACGAAGATGATGTTTGCCTACAGGACCTTTCCTTCTATCGAATCGAATAGGTATAGAAGGAGCAGCTCGGGCAGGCCGAGGCGAAGCCGTCAATGAATGTGGGTGGATGTTTTGCGTAGGAATTTTATTTTTAGACTCATTCAGTTAGATCGTAGGCCAGATTAGGTCTTCTCGGGTGAAAATATCAACACGGATGAGAAAATTTAGCTGGAACAAAATATGTGTTGTTGATATTTGCGATCAACATGATTAAAATTATGAGTACAGAAGGTATAGGCGCTCGCTCAGAGGTTTGAACTAGCATCATTCTCGTTTCAGATGATATTTTAAACCTCTTCTTTTCAATTTTTCTTGCAAAGTAACCAAGTTTGAGTCCGAGACCTTGAAAAAAAAATCCCAAATCTTGAAGTGTCAGAGTTTAAAAAAAATTGCAAAAAAAGGTTGAAGTCAAGCATCAAACGTATTTCGCTTAATATCAGAAGCTTGAATACTTTACAAATATAGTACCCGTTTGATTTTGGCAACAAAACCACAAAACCGCTCGATTTTCGCACAGGGTTCGATTTTAGTACGTACAACGAATTTTGAAAATAATGTATTGTTGCTTCGTGTGATTACAATTTTGAAAAAATAAAATTTAATTATTAATAACGTCTATGTCATAAAGATGACTCACGGTGTTCCAAAATCAACGAAATCATAAATTAAATAAAAAAAAAATCGGAAACACTAAATTTTTGGGCTTAAAGGGTGATACGGTCAAAATTTGGTCAATATCAACTTGACGTATTTCTTTCAATTTTGCATTTAAAAAACCTGAACACCCCTCATTTTGAAGGTGTGTGTGTGTAGAATGTTGCTCCTATTTTGATTTTGGAATTCACTCTTCAGTTGTCAAAATGCCGTCCAAGCAAGAAGAGCAGCGTATCAAAATTTTGCTCACGCATCGCGAAAATCCGAGCTACTCGCACGCAAAGTTGGCAAAATCGCTAAAAGTTGCCAAATCAACCGTTACAAATGTAATTAAAGTGTTTGGGGAACGTTTGTCGACAGCCAGGAGGTTTGGATCGGGGGGAAATCGAAAACCGGAAGCCGCTGAGATGACAAAGAGAGTTGCCGGTAGTTTCAAGCGAAACCCTAACCTCTCTCTCCGAGATGCCGCAAATAAGCTGGGTGTATCGTCTACAACCGTGCATCGAGCCAAAAAACGAGCCGGACTATCGACTTACAAGAAGGTAGTGACTCCAAATCGCGATGATAAACAAAATACGACGGCCAAAGCGCGATCCCGGAGGCTGTACACGACGATGCTGACGAAGTTGGACTGCGTGGTAATGGACGACGAAACCTACGTCAAAGCCGACTACAAGCAGCTTCCGGGACAGGAGTTTTATACGGCAAAAGGAAGGGGAAAGGTAGCAGATGTTTTCAAGCACATGAAACTGTCAAAGTTCGCAAAGAAATATCTGGTTTGGCAAGCCATCTGTACCTGTGGCTTGAAAAGCAGCATTTTCATAGCTTCCGGTACTGTCAACCAAGAAATTTACGTGAAAGAGTGTTTGAATAAACGTCTGCTGCCTTTCCTGAAGAAACACGGTTGTTCCGTACTGTTTTGGCCGGATTTGGCATCTTGCCATTACGGTAAAAAGGCCATGGAGTGGTACGCCGCCAACAACGTGCAGGTGGTTCCCAAGGACAAGAACCCTCCCAACACGCCAGAGCTCCGCCCAATTGAGAAATACTGGGCTATTGTCAAGCGGAACCTAAAGAAGACCAAAAAAACTGCTAAGGGCGAGCAGCAGTTCAAGGCAAACTGGCTTTCTGCGGCGAAGAAGGTGGACAAGGTGGCTGTACAAAATCTGATGGCAGGGGTCAAGCGTAAGGCCCGGCAATTCGGATTTGGAAAAGCGGAAGCCTAACTGAATATTTTTCCTGAATTTTATACTAATTGAACTTGAAAAAGAAATTTAATTTTAATTTTTTAAATATACGATTTCACCGATTTACACGCGTTTTCCCTTGACCAAATTTTGACCGTATCACCCTTTAAAATCGAACGGACAATGAACCGAAATCTTGAAATTTTTGCAATGTTTCTACAAGTCTGGTAGGGTAAATTACGGCTTTGGAAAAACCTTTACCTATTATCGCCTCGAGGGAGTAAATTAAATTCTTCAGCGCTCATTTTTTGCATGAGGATTCATCATGTTTCAGCGCACAGGGTAGCCACTGAATTTCCTTTTTGAAATTTCCGTATTTTTGTATAAATTATTTCCCGATCACAAAAGAGACTTGGTGCAAATTCTTCTGGTGGACTATTTGTACTTAAAGCAGAAAGTATACTTCGCTTGATATATTCGATTATAACCGCTTGGTAATTTCTATATAGAATAGTGAATTCTACGCTTTCTTTAAAAGATACAAATATAAATTCTATATTCTATATTCGATACCGAAACATCCGACAAAAATGTGGACGGAATAAAAATTTCACTGAATCAAGCTGTGTAGAATGTTTAGAATCACAGTAGGCATTGGTTGTCAGGATAAGTTCATTTGTTTACATCATGCCTTCACCGGAGCAAGTACGAAACGAAAATCCCGGTCTATCCGCTCCTGGCAGTTTTCGATCAAATTTCTGGGCAGGAATTTTATACCTCGATTGACCGGAAAGAGTGCCCCGGAAGAATGTAAAATCCAATAAAAGTCGAAATTCCCCAAAAAGTTCCTTGCCTGGCAAGCAATCTGCAGTTGTGGGCTGAAAAGCGAAACTTTCGTTACTTCTGGGACCATGAACCGAAAAATGTACCAGGAGGAGTGCGCACGGAAGAGACTACTGCCTTTTCTGGAGCGGCAAACTACTCAAATTCCACCAAACAGTGGTGCAGAGAAAATGGCGTCACAGTGGTTCCAAACAACCAACCGAAGGATGTAAAATTTGGAGGGATTCATCATCGCAGGATGTTAGTGGAGGCCGCATGAACGGCGGATGCAATATACCAAAAAGTGTGTCATACCATTATTTAAGATCGACCTTTCCAGGAAAGTCGGAAGAACTTTCCGGGGAATGTTTGAATTAGCTTCTGAAGGAAGCCGAAACAACTTCCGGTGAAAGAAGAAAGAAGCTCTTCTGGAGGAATTTTATGGAAATTTCTAAGAAAAGTCGGAGAAATATCCGGGGAACTTCTTAGAAAATAATGAGAAACTTCAAGGTAAAAATTCAAACAACATTTCAGAAAAAAAACGGATGACATATATAGATTTTGATTTACGGTTTAGCGACTTTGCAGTCAATTTAATTGTTTATAGGAAAGTTTGAACATACTGAGAGGTAAGCACATATCATCGGTAAGAGACGTGTGTGAGAAAATTTGCGAAAAAATCTAAGGGCACCGGTGGGATTCGAACCCACAATTCCCATTCAGTACACGGGTGCATTGCCAATTATACAACGGTGGACCTATGGCCTACGGATGTATTTGGCTAATAACATTTGAGTTTCGAATCCGTTCCCCCACCCTAGTCTTTTTGCGCAAGCGTTCTCTGATACACAATAATCGTCTATTATCGACGATATGTGCTTGTACCGCAACCACTCAGTATCAGTCGATGTGAACAAACAACCAACCATAGATCCACCGTTGTATAATTGGCAATGCACCCGTGTACTGAATGGGAATTGTGGGTTCGAATCCCACCGGTGCCCTTAGATTTTTTCGCAAAATTTCTCACACACACGTCTCTTACCGATGATATGTGCTTACCTCTCAGTATGTTCAAACTTTCCTATAGACATATAAAGGGTGATACGGTCAAAATTTGGTCAATATCAACTTGACGTATTTCTTTCAATTTTGCATTTAAAAAACCTGAACACCCCTCATTTTGAAGGTGTGTGTGTGTAGAATGTTGCTCCTATTTTGATTTTGGAATTCACTCTTCAGTTGTCAAAATGCCGTCCAAGCAAGAAGAGCAGCGTATCAAAATTTTGCTCGCGCATCGCGAAAATCCGAGCTACTCGCACGCAAAGTTGGCAAAATCGCTAAAAGTTGCCAAATCAACCGTTACAAATGTAATTAAAGTGTTTGGGGAACGTTTGTCGACAGCCAGGAAGTCTGGTTCGGGGGGAAATCGAAAACCGGAAGCCGCTGAGACGACAAAGAGAGTTGCCGGTAGTTTCAAGCGAAACCCTAACCTCTCTCTCCGAGATGCCGCAAATAAGCTGGGTGTATCGTCTACAACCGTGCATCGAGCCAAAAAACGAGCCGGACTATCGACTTACAAGAAGGTAGTGACTCCAAATCGCGATGATAAACAAAATACGACGGCCAAAGCGCGATCCCGGAGGCTGTACACGACGATGCTGACGAAGTTTGACTGCGTGGTAATGGACGACGAAACCTACGTCAAAGCCGACTACAAGCAGCTTCCGGGACAGGAGTTTTATACGGCAAAAGGAAGGGGAAAGGTAGCAGATGTTTTCAAGCACATGAAACTGTCAAAGTTCGCAAAGAAATATCTGGTTTGGCAAGCCATCTGTACCTGTGGCTTGAAAAGCAGCATTTTCATAGCTTCCGGGACTGACAACCAAGAAATTTACGTGAAAGAGTGTTTGAATAAACGTCTGCTGCCTTTCCTGAAGAAACACGGTTGTTCCGTACTGTTTTGGCCGGATTTGGCATCTTGCCATTACGGTAAAAAGGCCATGGAGTGGTACGCCGCCAACAACATGCAGGTGGTTCCCAAGGACAAGAACCCTCCCAACACGCCAGAGCTCCGCCCAATTGAGAAATACTGGGCTATTGTCAAGCGGAACCTAAAGAAGACCAAAAAAACTGCTAAGGGCGAGCAGCAGTTCAAGGCAAACTGGCTTTCTGCGGCGAAGAAGGTGGACAAGGTGGCTGTACAAAATCTGATGGCAGGGGTCAAGCGTAAGGCCCGGCAATTCGGATTTGGAAAAGCGGAAGCCTAACTGAATATTTTTCCTGAATTTTATACTAATTGAACTTGAAAAAGAAATTTAATTTGATTTTTTAAATAAACGATTTCACCGATTTACACGCGTTTTCCCTTGACCAAATTTTGACCGTATCACCCTTTATAGAGGCAGCCAAAAATGTGAATAACAGACCATCAACCGGAAAGGAATCTCAGGGAAAGGAATCTGCCCGATATCGCCGCACGTCTTACCTCCACGGTGGTTGGTGATTGAGAGTCACAAGAATACAGTGTCCAGTTCGTTGTCCTCACAACGATCATCATGGCTGACTACGGGTCCCTGCGATAGTGCTGAATGTTCAGCACACTGCACTGAGAAGCATTGGGCGTTCTTTGCACCCACACCCTAGAAAGGTTTCCGAAATCGGAAGGAAATTCCAGGAGTGGCCATTTCCAGGGAAAGCTAGAAGAAGCTTGGAAAAACTTTCCAATAGAAGTCGGAAAAAACCTCCGGAAGAAGCTTATGGAGCAACGGAAGTCGAAATAAACTTCTGGGAGAATTCGATGATATTTTAGAAGTTTAAAGGGATTTCTTGAGGTAGTTTTAAAGATACTTCTGAAGAAAGTCGGAAGCTTCCTCCGGTGAAAATTAGTAGAATCTTCAAGGGAAAGCGGGAGAAGATAGAAGAACTTTTCAACAAAGCCAGATGAAGCTTCCGCGGAAAATAGAAATAACTTACCGGGAGGAATTGGAAAATAACTTTTAAGAAACTTCTAATGAAAGATTAAATAAACTTAAGAAAGCTAAAAAAATAGCATTCTGATGGACTTTTTTGTTGAAATAAAAGACAAAAGTATTTCCCGATTCCCATGAATTACCGAGATGAGCCACTCGATTTCTAGGTAGCCGAACACGGCGAGGAAATGGAAACACTAGTCGAAAGAGTATAAGCGAGCATGCATTAAGTACGTCATGTTTTAGGGAAACTCCCTCTCTCTTTTGTCACGTTTTTCCTATACCTAATACATTCCAACAAACTTGAGCTGATTAAAAGCTGAATAATCTAGTGTTTAGCTTAAGCAGCATATTTTTGCCTGAATAAGTTCTTATTTAACTTTCAATGTTAGTTGGGTAGCTTTTCACACATTTGTAAACTCCCTTCTCCTTTCAGAGCGTGACGGACTTAATGGATGCTTTCTAAGACATTTTTTTGAGATGAATTATTTTTTTTAGCATATTAAGAATGATAAAAGTCTCTCACGATAGTTTTCTCTGACATTTGAGCGCAGGGAGGCATTAATAATTATGATTATCGGTATGAATCGGCATCTGTACATCGGTTTCGGTATATCTGGCAACGTTGAATTTGGCAGCCAAACAAGTGGCAGGGTGACCAGTGAATTTTCATTTTGAAATTCCAGATTTTCCCGGTTCAAATCTTAAACAATCCCGGTTGTTAATATGCAACAAAAAACGAAATTAACGCATTTTTAAGAACGTGTTGAAAGGAATTTACTGAAAGGATAAAAAAAAAAGTGATTTAAGAAGATTCCTAACATTCTGGGACTTTAAAATTTGTGTAGAGTCTGAAACTAGAACGTTTTTTGTTTTCAAAATTTGTGATTAATAACAATCTTTGTCATGCAAGATTTGGAGAAAAAATAATTCAAATGTGAGATTTTGAACTTTTTTTTTCAAGATCACAGATTTGAAAAAAAAAATAATTATCATACCTATGGGTCGTGGAGTCATAATTGTCAATGTTCTGAGACTTGGATTAATTTTAAAAGTTATAACAAATTACAGAACATTCTATAGAATCCAGCGGAATTTTTAGTAAAATTAAAAATAATTCAAAGTGTTGATTTCAAACAAATAGTGAGAAGGATTCCCACACAGTTTTCAAAGGAGAAGTTCTGAGCAGATTTCCAGAATTATTCAGACATGAAATCCTTAGAAATTGTTAGATGAATTTGGAAGGATTTCTGTTGAGAAGCATGCAAGTTCTAAATTAAACTGTTAGGTAGTTTTAGAAGATTTAAAAAGAAGTTGTGAAAAACAAAACTTTGCGGAAAATTCCTACGTGATTCTGAGGAGATTTGTATGGGGATTGTGAAGAAAATGACAAATGAATTTTAAGAAGAATTCAAGAGAATTATGTATGATCAAAATTCAACAAGATACAGAGTTCTTAGAATGTTCTGGCATTAATTTCAACCCTTGTACGAAAGATTCATCACAGAAATCCAACAAAATTTATTGCCAAAAATTTGCTGATAATTAGAAAGAAATTCTTTAAAATACTCCAAGGGGTTTCGAAATAAAATTTCGAAAGATTTCTGCTGTTTTGAATAGAGTTAAAAGAAATTTTTGAAAATATTTTCAATGGAATCAAAGTCGCCGGATAGGATCAAGAGAATTCTAAAAAGGATTCCAATTAAATTCTTAGAAGGGGTTGCAAGGAAATTCCTAAAAGAATTCAACGGTAATTATTACGCGGAGTGTTTTCTGGTTTATTTCAGAACAAATTCAAGATAATTCAGAGCAGAATTCCAAGTTAATTCTGGAATTCATATCATGAGAATTTTGGACAACGAAAAATTAAAACCCCGGAAAAGAATAATTCAGTTTCGGTTTTTACAAATATTTGTTTCCAAAGTCCAGCATCTACAAAATATTTTCTTTTAAGGACCATGCACTTTACATCTGAAATTGAGACGACAAAAATCAATTTGCAATATTGCCCAGTGATTAAATTCTAAAAACAATAAGACGGTTACTGAAGAAAATTATGCAGCAAATAGAGCAAGAAATTTATTTGCTAAAGGATCACTCTGTTAAAATTATTCTGAAATTCTGATGTAAAAATTTGTTCCTATGATATGGTTAATTTATTTTTCCCGGTTCTCTTGCTGAATGCACGGGTTTTTCCTGGTTACTTTTCAAATTCCCAGACATTTCCCGGTATTACCGGTTTGCTGACCACCCTGAAGTGGGAACAGGACTCGTGCAAAAGATGATAGGCCGTGTATCGTGTAACAAAACATCGAGCAATGGCCTACGGTATGAAACAAGACTGAAACAATGGTCTTAAGCATAAGCATAATACATACTAATCAGGGTGCCCATTCTGTCCAACCACTACTCGTTAGATGCACATCTCTACAGAATAAACCTCGTTGACAGCAATATATGTAGGTGCAGAACCGGTTATGATGACATCGATCACGCAGTTTGGCATTGTCCGGGTAATGCACGACTACTGGATACCCTAGTGGCCCGAGGTAGACAACCCTTCCGTGAAGTAAGAGATGTATCGGGAACCCTAAATGCAAGCGTTCTACGATTTTTTTGTTTGTCTGATGTTAGAGTTTGATGTGACCATCCCCTCCTTTCCACACATGTTCCTGCCATTGTGCCCCTGTCTTATTATCCACCTGTTTCTGTGCGACTTGCCCCTGGCCAGCCAGCATTCGATCAACCGTTCTAGAGTAGTATCTGAAGGAGGCTTCAGAAACCTGTTTCCTACTTAGTTCTTTCCAACCTAAATTATTACCCATTAACCTCGAGCCCGCCACGAGTAATTGGCACCCAATACTAACCTAGAACTGTTTAAAATGTTAATTAAAAAGTTACTGTAGCCTAGTAAATAAACGAACTAGTTAAAAAAAATTGAGCGCACATGGAGTTTGCTAACCCCTTGACAATAGTAGGTAAAGGTATTGATGGAGCCGTTATTTTGACGTTGGACAACGTCTTTCGGCAACATACGGGGGTAACAAAATTGAAAACAGTCATTTTGGATGCGTTACGAAAAATTTAAAGATTTTGAACGATAATAACTCAACCGTCTCTCGATAGATTTACGAGATAATGGCATCAATCGATTGGAAATATTTCTAGCAATTTGCTGAATGTTTCAAAACTATTGATTTCATTCTGTAAACTATTGAAAAATGGTTAAAAGTAAACCATTGTCTAAAGATGGTGAAAATCGATTGATTTTTTTATATTCTTATACATTCTCCAACCGAGACATCAGATGCGAGTAGCTGACACCTCTGATATTTTCTGTTCTACTATATAAGCGTCCAACAAGGTCGCCCGTTCCATCATTGTCTATCCGATCGTCGACCCAGCAGCAGAGCAGCAGAGCAGCAGTATCAGAGCAGCGGAAGCAGAGCAGCGGCAGCAGAGCAGCGGCAGCAGAGCCTGGGGGCGAAAGGGCAACTACGCCGAGTGCGTTGGTGCCAGTGCTCCGGTATACTGGGCCGCCGTCATGGAATGCCCAGCTGCTGCAGTTCTCAGTCGGTCGTATTCACACCGTCTGCTCCGCAAGGGCAACTACGCCGAGCGCGTTGGAAAAATGGCCCTTTTCAGGGCCACAACATTATCAAGAAAGAGTTTAACGATTAATTTTCTAATGCCTTGAATGACGCTTGAATATCGAAAGTTGAATCTTCGCAGAGCCATAGATTCCATTTTTATTGCATTTCTACAAAACTTATTTCAGAATAAAACACAGACTGCACAACCCGTTCCGTTCCAAAATCGTCCTCATCACAACCTCCAAAACAACCATCTACCCTCTCGACATCTCGAGTGGATTTCCCGGTTCATCATACCACCTAGCGCTGTTCTACTGATTGGTAATAATATTTACCCGGAGTTCACCGCACTCGTGGTTGAAGCAAAGCGCCCGGCATGCAAACCGCTCATCAAAATCGCCATCGCCATCCGGTACCCATGCTCGGCATAACCATCATTCCAAAACCACAACCAAAACGGCCCTTTTCAGGGCCACCAACAATTCGACAAAGAGTTAGTTTTGAAGACAATTTCTTTCCAGAATATCACAGTTACACTTAAATTTGGGGACTATACTGGGGAGTGGGAACGCTGGAAGGGGAGATGCTGTCTGTCTTCGAACTACCAACATCATTCCAAAGCTCCTCCAGGGCGACAGAGTAGAGCAAACCCAACAACATCAGCCCAACAAAAGGGCCACCAAACTTTCGCAAAAGAGTTATTAAGGAATATTCCTAAAATATAATATACACAATTAAGTACAACACATAACAGACGTTATCCAACGCCAACCCTGCGGTCGTATCTAGTATACAAGCCTTCCAACTTTTTTCTTTATTTTATTGAGAAAAAAAATCTAATTCGAACATCTGACAATTATTGCAAAGTCACAATCTTGAGGTTGTGTATACATGTCCTTGAATCTTTTTATCTGGTATTTTGGTAAAATATCAAGATTTTGAGAATTTCATCGAGTAGGAGGGTGGCAGTGATTAATGCGCTTTTCAACACCCCTTCAGTACTTTTCATTAACACTTTTTAAAACCGAAATTGAACATTTTTGACATTTTCTCAAGATCGAAAAAGTTGCAGAAAAAAAACACGTCATTTTCACAGCGCGACCTGCTTCGATTTTTCAATCATCCCACAATTAAGGATAATACATTGATAATTATGAATCAGTCTGCCTACTATGATACTGGAAGCGACCCATAGCTGGAAAGTGATTACTCATATAAAGGAAACAAAAAGTTAATTTTATTTTCGAGTTACTTTGAAAATCAATTTGTATCACTTTTTTTAAGCGACATGTTCAAGACCTCATGTTTTCAAAACTGCTGAATTAGATGAGAAATAGAGGTATTTTTTATGGTCGCTAGGCCGAACACTATCAGACTATTTTAGTTGTTTTGCTCTTAGCAGGAAGGTAAACCAAAAGAAACGAGAATTAATCAAAAATCTAGAACAACCGGGACTAACATTATTGTATGCCTTTATTATTACTTAACTACTTAAGAGAAGTGAAAGCCGGAAATCATCAGGGAATTTTAAAATTGTCTTGCCTATTAAATATTTAATTACCAAGGGTATTCTGTGGATGAATTAAAGACATTTGAGGGAGCATAGAAAGTAAATATGATGCATAATTCCTTGGAAGTTTTCGAAGAATGCTTAGGGTATGCAAAGAAGGATTGCAATTTAATGTAAGAAGAATTCCAGAAGAATACCGCTGTCACCGCCGTGTCGTAATGTCTTCACCTTAATATTAAAATTTCAACTTCCAGTTAATATATTCGCTTCTCACCTGATCGTGGGACGATCCACTTTATCGGTCGCACAGTCGACGGCTGTGACGAAATCTATTACACCACCACCTTCCAATCTCCTGAACTAGGAGACTCATCAAGCTTTTCACAAATTTGAAAAACAAACACATTGCATCCCAGCACACACACTGGCACACCATTTGCCCATATGCACGCACATACATCTCTAATCGTATTCACGAACGAAGGAAGAAGTGCCACGACCATAACAGAAAGAAAATTCATACCAAACAGCATGCATCATAAAGGGGGCGACCGGAGCGCAAGGTTGAAGATCATCATCGTCATCGTCATCGTCGTCGTCGTCTTGCCCGGCAGGTTCTCTCGAAATTTGCGATGGTATTTGTATCCCTTAGGGGGACAGCTCTCGCTTGATCGTTGGCGAACGTGAGGGTCGGTCGCAACCGAGAAATGCGCAAAGAGAAACGATCGTCATCGTCGTCGGTAGAGTAGAAGCGGCATCCAGTAGGTCTATGAAGATGCTTTGTGGGTCTTTTTTTTCTCCTTTCCTCCTCATGAGACGAACAACATCCTATATATGTAGGTAACCTACCTGCCTGCGTAGCAAGCATTCATGTGTGGGCCGAAGTGGGTGTGAATCCCCACTGTTTCGTCGTCGTCGTCGTCGTCATCTCCGAAGCATGCAGCGGAGTTTATCCATTTCGACCCTTTCTTTCTGGTACCTTTGATGAGCTCTCTTAAACATTTTTCATTTTCCTGACAGTTGAATCGCTTTTTTCTTGAGCTTGGTAGCCCTTGGAAAATGAATACTAACATGTTAGAAGGTATAATGTTGACATAAGCGGGTGATCACCCATGACCCCTTCCAATCTCCGTTAAATATGGAATGGACTGTTCTGAGGACTTCAGAGCTACTTGAAAGTTCCCCATTTGTCCTGAAGTTAATGAAACTGCCTTGAACTTCTTTTGCAATTTGAGAAATTAACCTGATGCTCACAATACTTTTCATCAAGTTCTTAAACTTCCCTGAACTTTCTAGGACTTCCTAAAGTTTCCTCAATTTTTCGAAAACGATCATCGATCTCCTCTAAAATTTTAAAAATTCCCTGAGTTCTCTAAACTTCTTTAAAATTTATATGACTTCTCCAATGTTAACGGAACTGCTCTGAGATTCTCTTCTTTTCCAAAATTCTCAAAACTTATCTAAATTTTTTGCAGTTCTCATGAAGCTTGTTAAACTGCGCTGAATCTAATTGAACTGTCCTGAAAACGTTTAAGCTTCCGTGCACTTCTGAAAATCTGGAAACTGCTTTAAATTTCCCACTAATTTTTTGAAAGTATTGGAACTGACCTCCCCCTGAAATTCCTCCAATTATCGGAGCTTACTAAACTTTTTTCAAATGCTCCCGCATTTTGCTAATGTTCATAAAAAATCCTGAAGTTCGTGGATCTCCCCTTAAGCTCCATAGATTTCTATGAAGTTCTCGAAATGTTTCTGAAGACCACTGTCCTTCTGTGAAGTTTACGAAGTTTTTCTCAGTTTCTGGAACGTTTGTGCTCCCGTAATGTTCATGGAGTTAGAGTGAAATAATTAATATAGTGCTATAATTTTCACTGAAGTTCTCAAATTTTTTCTGAAGTTCATGAAACTTCCCTTAAATTATCGACACTAATTTAAACTTCTTCAATAGTCTAGACTTTCATGATGTTATGAAAGCTGTCTAAACGATTACTGAATTTCTTCAAAGTTTTCTAGACTGTCCTGAATTTTTCAGTATTTTTTTTTTAAGAACCCGCAACTTTACTTAAAGGGTGATACGGTCAAAATTTGGTTAAGGGAAAACGCGTGTAAATCGGTGAAATCGTTTATTTAAAAAATCAAATTAAATTTCTTTTTCAAGTTCAATTAGTATAAAATTCAGGAAAAATATTCAGTTAGGCTTCCGCTTTTCCAAATCCGAATTGCCGGGCCTTATGCTTGACCCCTGCCATCAGATTTTGTACAGCCACCTTGTCCACCTTCTTCGCCGCAGAAAGCCAGTTTGCCTTGAACTGCTGCTCGCCCTTAGCAGTTTTTTTGGTCTTCTTTAGGTTCCGCTTGACAATAGCCCAGTATTTCTCAATTGGGCGGAGCTCTGGCGTGTTGGGAGGGTTCTTGTCCTTTGGAACCACCTGCACGTTGTTGGCGGCGTACCACTCCATGGCCTTTTTACCGTAATGGCAAGATGCCAAATCCGGCCAAAACAGTACGGAACAACCGTGTTTCTTCAGGAAAGGCAGCAGACGTTTATTCAAACACTCTTTCACATAAATTTCTTGGTTGACAGTCCCGGAAGCTATGAAAATGCTGCTTTTCAAGCCACAGGTACAGATGGCTTGCCAAACCAGATATTTCTTTGCGAATTTTGACAGTTTTATGTGCTTGAAAACATCTGCTACCTTTCCCCTTCCTTTTGCCGTATAAAACTCCTGTCCCGGAAGCTGCTTGTAGTCGGCTTTGACGTAGGTTTCGTCGTCCATTACCACGCAGTCAAACTTCGTCAGCATCGTCGTGTACAGCCTCCGGGATCGCGCTTTGGCCGTCGTATTTTGTTTATCATCGCGATTTGGAGTCACTACCTTCTTGTAAGTCGATAGTCCGGCTCGTTTTTTGGCTCGATGCACGGTTGTAGACGATACACCCAGCTTATTTGCGGCATCTCGGAGAGAGAGGTTAGGGTTTCGCTTGAAACTACCGGCAACTCTCTTTGTCGTCTCAGCGGCTTCCGGTTTTCGATTTCCCCCCGAACCAGACTTCCTGGCTGTCGACAAACGTTCCCCAAACACTTTAATTACATTTGTAACGGTTGATTTGGCAACTTTTAGCGATTTTGCCAACTTTGCGTGCGAGTAGCTCGGATTTTCGCGATGCGCGAGCAAAATTTTGATACGCTGCTCTTCTTGCTTGGACGGCATTTTGACAACTGAAGAGTGAATTCCAAAATCAAAATAGGAGCAACATTCTACACACACACACCTTCAAAATGAGGGGTGTTCAGGTTTTTTAAATGCAAAATTGAAAGAAATACGTCAAGTTGATATTGACCAAATTTTGACCGTATCACCCTTTATATTAATTGATAGTTATAAACGCTCACTAATTTTCGCTGAACTTATCTATGCCTACTTGAAGTTCTCTAAATTTGTTTAATAATCTGATGTACATTCACAATTCCCTGACGTTTCTGAAGTTTTCGAATCAATCATATCTCGGAATACCCCATAATTCCACGGAACTCCTTGTAAGTCGCTGCAAATTTGCTTAAGTTAATGGGATTATTCTGAAGTTATCTGATCGTCCTCGAAGTACTCGGAACTTCGTTGAATATTTCTTGAAAATATCGCTGCTTGTTAAAAGTTCTTGCATTTTTTTTTGATTAATGGAACTTCGTTGATGTTTTCTAATCAATTTAGCTAAATTTTCGCATTTTTCAACCCTAAACACACTCTCACGTTTTCCGGATGTTCATATAATTTTGATCACGTTCCAGAAATTATCTCGGAGCTTTGCTGAAGTTTCCGGAACTTCCCTGAGTTGCTCGAAACTTCTTTAAGGTTTCTACAATTTCCTTGCAATTATTTGAACTGCCCTTTGATTCTCTGATCTGTCTTGATGTTCTTGAAGCTTCCCTTAAGCTCTTAATTCTATTGAAGATCTCGGTTAATATTTTTCTTCAAAGGGGTTTTATAACTTCCTCCCTTTCCAACATCACCACGAGAAATAAAGAGTTACAAAACCGGAATACAAAATCTTATGTTGTCTGATTGCTAGCGCGACACCATTGATTTTTGAAGATATTTAGAAAAATCAATTTCTATCACTTTTTTATGCTCGATACATCTTATGATTTCAAAGCCCTAGAATTTATTGTGTAACAGATATCAAGATGGCTGGGGGATAGCAATCTAAGTGAATGTGGACAAGGTTACCAGGACGCAAATCACATTGTTTGGTCATGTGCTGAGCATCGTGGAGTCAGATCTGAGCTATACGATTCCCTTCAGGCGCGACCTATTGTTCCAGTTCGGGATTTTTTTGCTTGGCGAGATATGTAGTTTATGAAACTCATATATGTTATCTTTAAGAATATTAACCTTAGATTGTAGTTTGATTAACCTTGTGTTTAGTTTGTATTTTTTTTTTTGTAGATTTGTTTCTGTAATAATTGTATAATTACAGAGTTGATATAACGTTGATAGGATTAAGGTCATTTTTTTTTAAATCATAAATCATATTCCAAATTTCCTTCTCCCTCTCCCAATCTATACAGTTGTCATCCACTAACCTCGAGAAGACCACGAGTAATCGGTTCAAATCCTTTAATTTTAGCTTTAAGGTATTAATAATGTATAAGGCAAATGATAACTTGGCTCTGTAAAGTTTATTCGCCTGAGCGTGTAAAAATAAAGTATTTAAAAAAAAAAATAAGATCACTAGGCTAAAAACTATCTGAATGAACAGGTTATAAGACAGAATTGTGAAGAATAAGATATTTAATTTAAAACAATGTTTCAGTAAAGATGAATGTGATTTAAGAAGATTCCCAAGATTCTGGGGCTTTGACATTTGTGTAGAGTCTGAAACTAAAACTTTTCTTCAAAATTTGTGATTTATTACAATTTTGGTGATGAACGATTTGGAGAAAATATAATTCAAATGTGAGATTTTAAATTTTTTTTCAAGATAACAGATTTGAAAAAAAAATATCATACCGTGGAGTCATAATTTTCAATGTTCTGAGACTAGGATGCATATTAAAAGTTATAAGATAGAATTTAGCGGACAAACCCTGGAATTTTTAGTGAAATTTTAAGTATTCAAAGTGTTGAGTTCTAAATTAAATTATTTGGTAATTTTAGAAGATTTCAAAAGGAGTTGAGAAAAAAAAAACTTTAAGGAAAATTCCTACGTGATTCTGAGAAGATTTTTTTGTATGGGGATCGTGAGGAAAATGACAGATGAATTTTAAGAAGAATTCCAAGAGAATTGTGATGAGAATTCAACAAGAAGTAACCCTCCGTGGACCAACCACCGACTCAAGCGACTGAAGTCATCCAAACGAGCTGCCTTGAAGACATTTTGTAAACTTCGAACAACGGATGCATCGAAGAGGAAGTACAACCACCTCGTTAACAAACAGTATAAGCGGCTCAACAAACAGCTTTATCAAGCCCATCAGCGCCATCTACAATCTAAACTCAAAGCAAGCAGCTTCTGGAATCATGTGAACGATCAACGGAAGGAATCGAGCTTACCTTCTACAATGTACAATACGGATCAAGAAGAATCAGATACGGAAGGAATCGCTGACCTGTTCATGTCACAATTCAGCAGTGACTTCGTCAAAGAAAATTTACCTAACGAGCATATCGTAGCCACCGTAAGTGATGTTCTCGTACTTTCTGCTGTTGGGCCGCATCCGCCTATCTCGACTAATGATGTTCGTAGAGCAGGCCTTTGTTTGAAAAATTCTTTCAGCACTGGTCCTGACGGAATCCCTTCCGCGGTTATTAAGAACTGTATTGGAGTGCTGGCCGCACCTTTAGCATCCATCTCTCCAACCTTTCTTTGGATTCTGGGATCTTTCCCAGCTGCTGGAAGGATTCTTTTGTTTTCCCTGTCTTCAAAAAAGGCAATAATCAGTCGGTGCCCAACTACCGTGGTATCGCTGCTTTATGTGCAGTCTCAAAACTTTTTGAACTATTGGTGCTAGATTATTTAAAACACACATGCTCTAGTTACATCGTGACTGAACAACACGGATTTATGCCGAAGAGGTCGACCGCTACAAATCTCGTTCAATACACATCATCAATCGTACGCGAGATGGAAAGAGGTCATCAAGTGGATGCTATCTACACCGATCTTTCTGCCGCTTTTGATAAAATCAATCACGAGATTGCAGTGGCCAAACTAGAGCGACTTGGTTTTCACGGTTCCCTTCTTGATTGGCTTCGCTCATACCTCACCGCGGTCGACATATGTCAGTGAAGATTGGAGAACATTTTTCTCAACCGTTCGCTGTTTCTTCTGGTGTACCTCAACGCAGTCATCTGGGACCGTTCATATTTTTATTGTATCTGAATGACGTTCACTTTTCGATCCGTTGCCTGAAGCTGTCTTATTCTGACGATTTCAAACTATACTTTGTCATCAAAGATCGAAGTGATGCATTGTTTCTTGGACGTTTTTACTGTTTGATGTGACAAGAACAGGATGGTATTAAATACTTCTAAATGTGCCATTATAACGTTTTCCAGGACAAAATCACCTATCTGTTATGCTTACAGCCTACAGGAGCAAATATTAAGCCGTGAATCTACCATTAAAGACTTAGGCGTCCTACTTGATTCACAACTCACCTTCAAGGACCATGTGGCTTATGTTTCCGCTAAGGCATCTTCTCAACTCAATTTTTCGTTTCGCTAAAGACTTAAGGGTCATTTTCTGTTTAAAAACACTCTATTGTTCGCTAGTCCGCTCCACATTAGAGTACTGTTTCGTAGTATGGGCTCCTTTTTACAGCAACGGGTTGAATCGTATTGAGGCCATTCAGCGAAAATTTGTACGTTTCGCCCTTCGTTGGCTACCCTGGAGTGATCCTTTCAATCTCCCTAGTTATGAAAGTCGTTGTAATTTGATGTCCCTACAATTACTTAGTGTTCGTCGAGGCGTCTATAAGGCTACCTTCATCGCTGATCTCCTACGATCGGACATTAATTGCGGTTCACTTCTGCAGCAGTTGAATGTCAATATCAGACGCGTCAATTTACGTTCTTATTATTTTTTTTCAATATCCCGGCTTCTCGCACAAACTACGGCGCTAATGAACCAGTGTTGGCAAAATCAGAAATCAATTGATATTTTTCCGCTCTCATGCGCTCGCAATATCACGCGTGATATTGGAACAAAATATCATGCTTGATATTGATTTTACAAGCTCCTTTGATATTGCGAGACTATTCACAATGTGCACAGATCAAGCTGAGAGTTGACTCGACACAAAAATGATTCCATCGCACATATTTTTTTTGGAAAGAGAAAGCATAGTTTACTATCTCTTTTTAATCTTCACCGATGGCAGACGCGAAGGGACTGCTGCAAGCCGTTATGGATGTTTCGGTTGCATTCAGGTGTAAAGCAAAAATCATTAAACTCAATCTCACCACAGTTTGGTGAGATTTGCAGTTGGTGAGTTTTGTTAGCTTGATATTCCGAGCCGTAATATCACAGCTTGCAAAACAACCGCAGTAGTTTGATTGTTGATTTTTGTCTACGAAAATCAAGCGTGATCTTGGGCGGTGGTGAGATTTGATTTTTTGATATTTTCCCAACACTGTAATGAATCGTTAACTAGCATGTGCAAGATTTTCAACAAATGTTATAACTGCTTTGATTTTAATATCTCCCGTGTTAGGCTTAAGAATCTGTTTTATAATGTACTTTTAACTTCCTGACGGTTTATGTTTTCTGTATTTAAATTAAGTTAATTATGTTATCATTAATATCTTTTTATATGTTTAGGACTTAATTCAAGCAAATGTATCTGTAGGATTCCATATTATCTGTTGGTACTGAAAAAAAGGAGTTAAAAGAAAATTTTGAAAAGAATTTCAAATGAATCAAAGTCTCCGAATCGATTTAAGGGAATTCTACGAAGGATTCCAATCAAATTCTTAAAAGGGGTTTCAATGGAATTCCAAAAACAATTCAACGGTAATTATTACGCGGAATGTGTTCTGGTTAATTTCAGAAGATTTCCATGATAATGCAGAGCAGAATTCCAAGTTGATTCTGGAATTCGAATTATGAGAATTTTGAGAAAATTAAAACCCCGGAAAAGAATAGTTCAGATTCGGTTTTCACAAATATTTCTGGAATTAGCGCGTAACAGCTTTTGTAAACAATGACTTCTTTTGATGATTTCTGGAAAGTTAAGGCTTGCCAACGGAAATCAACATCACCAACGGGTAGGGGAAGAGTTCCCCTACTCGACGGTTATGTTGGTTTGCGTGGGCGTGCTTTGAGTTTCTAGAAATCATCGATAGAAGTCATTGTTTACAAAGGCTGTTACGCCCTAACTCCAGCTCTGTCAAGATTTGTTTTCAAAGTACAGCATTTTCAATATTTTCTTTTAATGCCCATGCACTTGACATCTGAAATTGAAACGACAAAAATCAGTTTTAAAGAAATAATGTTGAGTGATTAAATTCTGAAAACAATAAGACGGGAAACTGAAGAAAATTATTCAGCAAATAGAACAAGACATTCATTTGGTAAAGAATCACTCTGTTTTAATGGTTTATTCTGAAATTCTGGTGTAAAAATGTGTTCCTATGGTGTGGTTATTTTCCCCGATTCTCTCGTCGAATTCCCGGTTACTTTTCGAATTCCCGGATATTCCCGGTTTTCTCGGTTCGCTGGTCAGCCTGGACATACCACATACCACATAATATGAAAGTTTGTAAACAGATATGTAAACAAGAAAATATAATGGTGTATGTGATATAAAGTTGATTGATTCCAAGTAACATAAAGGTTTAAAGGATTCTTCAAGCCTGCAAGACTATTATAAAATCAAAATTATAACTTGGAATGAGTACACATTTAGAAATACCTAATTTTACACGTGACAGAATCCATCTTTGACATAAAGGATGAGACTGAAAAGTTCGAAAGTACGTTCGATTGAGCTGAACTCTGTGTCTGTTATGACTTAATTGTATGTCAAAATTGACGCTCGTATATGTCAGTCTCAGAGCACCTAAATTTACATCAAATTCTATGTTATTTGGATGGCTCGAAGGACACTAACCTTTGATCAAAAAAACACGTCTACTGAGGATTCATAATCCTAAAAAAAAATCATCTATCAATAAAACAGTCATCGGTCGTCATTGAAAAGCAATGCAACTATGTTCTGTCAATCTAATTGAAACTTTTATTGGCTCTGCTGTTTTGTGAATTTTAGTTATAACGGTCTCTTTTCTGATTTTTATCTCTCAATCTACACGAAAACTCTGTTTGAACGAAATTTCTAGAACAGTATAAGGAACATTATGCCGTAGACTACACATTTTTATATCATATGGGTGGAAAGTTCGTGAAACAAATACTGTAAAATTCTTCACTTTTTATGATATCTTTGAGCATGAAATCTAACTCAAACTTCAATAAAATCACTTTGAATAGTCAACCTCTAGTCACAAAGTTGGTATATAACACATTAAGGTTCACTATGAAAGTTGTTACAGCAGTTTTCCTTATTTCAGTCTCTAAATAATCACCGATTTTGCTGAAAATTTGCACAGAAGTTCAAGTTAAGTTGACCCGGTGCATCCCGAATATTTCTGTTAAAATGAACAGGTCTAATGGAAAAACAGACTGATGCAAAATTTCACTTTTTCGCTCCACAGTGCTTAAATGGTTTCAAATCGGGTCCTGATTAGCCTCCCAAAGTTACAACTCATTTGGTTAGAAACAGACTTCGCACAATCCATTTGAAGTTTACATGTAAATTACTATGGGAAATCTCAACTTTTTGTTCATTGCCTTCTAGTCTTTTTCCTTATTGAGCTGCGAAACAGTTCGATAGCCATTCTTATAGAAAATTTGTAGCTGGGAAAATTTGAAACTTGAAACTTTTGGAAGCAGATCGATATGGTGAATTATTAGATAGACATGAACAAAAATCTTGGTTTTACCATAGTAATTCCCATACAAACTTCAAATGGTTTGTGCCATCTCAGTTTTTCACCAAATGGGTTCAAATTTTGAA
The DNA here is from genome assembly GCF_037179485.1 of Ochlerotatus camptorhynchus. NCBI lineage: Eukaryota > Metazoa > Arthropoda > Insecta > Diptera > Culicidae > Ochlerotatus > Ochlerotatus camptorhynchus. The sequence goes on from NW_027040845.1 coordinate 6,478,653, forward strand.
AGGTTAGTCAGGATCCGATTTGGAATCGTTTAAGTATTGTGGAGCGAAAATTTCAAATTTTGCATCACTCAAAGTGGACACCCTGTTTTTAGCATAATGGATTGATAAACTGGTCGGCCTGCAGGATTTAGATCAAGTTTTTTTTCCTTTTTATTAGCATTCGGAATAAATATAACCTTTACTTTACGCCAGGTTGTCGGAATATAACATACGATTAGATAAAAACTGCTCCATGAACAGGTTTTTTTTTCTTTATTTAAGAGGTTTTCAGCCTAAAGGCTGGTTGAAAATGAACAGGTTAATTGTGGGAAAATCGTTGCAACCCTCGTTTAATTCAGTATTAAAATAAAACGAGCTTTTAGAAGTTCATTGGGTTCCTCAAGCTGAGCTGAGGAAAATTGACTGCATTATTATAAATTTTTCCTTGATTGTCCTAAGCAAGGCGATCAACAAGGTTTTTCGCCCAGACAGTGTTCAGGAAAGCAACTGAAGGATTAATTTCACATCACGTCTGACTCAAATTTTCGATCGCAGTGAACGTTCTCTCACGTGTAAAAATAAGCTGAAATGTGCCAACACAGCTTCGAGCCACTCACCACAAAGCAGACAACCATAAGAAAATGAAGAACCATTTCCCGTACCGGCACCACTCCTTGTCAGAACTACCCCCACCCACCACCCTCGCCCGTTATTGCTTCGTTGTGTATTTTTTTTCCATCAAAAGAGGCTATACACATGTCTGGACGACGAACGCGATCACAGCACCTCCGCTGCCTGTCTTCCAGTTTCATTTTTCTCATTTTTACGAAAAAAAAAAAATAATAACCTGCGCCGGCGGTTCAAAGCAACAACGCGCGAGGTCTCTCTCTCTCTCTCTCCTATCAAAGAAGAGGAAGAAAAAGAACCCACCCCTCAGAAACAACCGTGTGTCGTCTTCGCCGTCACCATCGTCGTCGTTTCGAAAAACTTGTTTCGCGTCGCGTCGTCTTGAGCATAAATACCTACTCTGCTCACGGCTTTTTCCCATATTTCCAGTCGTCATCGTCTTAGTGGAGTTTTTTGAGAGAACGAGGAGGCGAACCGTTGAGGGTCGTGTGCGATTCTCTCGCAGCAATCGCAACGATGACGGACGACGGGTGGTGATCCCGATTGCTGTAGTGGTGATCTCGCCGGAGGGTCGCTGGTAGTAGTACGGAGCGATAAAGGTTTCCAGCTGCTTCCATCTACTTGCTTGCCCCACGTTCCACTTGACGATCGTGCAAAGGTTAGCCTGCCCGACTCCTTGGGCGAGAGAGCTACAACAACCCAGATGCGGCCCACTGAACGCTGGACGGTTCCGCTGTACATGAGGAGCAGCGCTGAAAGACATAAGCTTTCGTTGTTGTGTGTTGTGGGGTTTTTCCTGCACACACTTGGACGGTGCTGCGTTGATGTGAACGTGTGCCGGTTGCTTGTGACTGAAACAGCTAATCACTCAGACTCACATCAAGGTTTCATCGGATTTTGCACAAGCTACTTTTTTTTTACTAAGGACACAAGGTTAGGGGAGCTCATATTTTCGTCTAACCGTTGAAGGTTGAGATTGAAGCTATTCGGTGAATTCTGACGGGTGGGTTTAGGTTAGATCACAGTTTAGATAGTTTTCATTTTCGGAGGTGCAGAATCTCTGATCACATTTTCCTTCGGAAGGGAAGTAAAGCCGTTGATCCCGGCCCAACGTAGCATCCAGGTCACCTCCATGACAGAATGGTGATTGGCACGTAGAGAAATTAAGAGTTCTCCTTCTCGGTGTTATATAAACATCTGTATTGCTGTAACACCTCCTACTCCTCAATAGAGAAACAAAATATGTTTCTTCTGAATTTTAAAAATATATTACAGCAATGGCCCGATTTTGCCAGCTCCCTTTTTAAAAATCTTTTCTAATGTTCTACGAAACCTATGCGCTTTTTCAGTGTTCTTATTGCACCAATCCATCTCGAAGATCAATGAGAAAGATTTGGAATTACGGTTATGAGAAATTATTGACAGATAAAAGTCTGATGTTGACAAAATCGTGTCATTACTGTAGCACACTATGTCTGAAAGCACTTTATTTGCAACTTTTATGTACCTCAGTTTTTTCTTCACAGGAATTTAGTATTGATCATAACAATCAAATCTGTGAAGGTTTTAAAATATTTCATCTTGGGTTTTTTTGAGAAAAAGTGTTTTGAAATACACTTAGCCGTTTATTAAGGCGTATACGGACTATTGACTATACAAAACTGTTACGGATCGAAACAAATTCAGCTAAAAATGATTCAAAAGCGATTAAAGTAGTCAAAATACTATGTTGGTACCATAAGATATCGTAGACTTGTTATGATCTCATAATGTTTAAATTAATAAAATAATTAAACTCTTGCAAAAATCTCTGATTTCATATTTTACAATATGGAATTTCGGGGCTACCTGAGGTTTCGATAGAACAACTTTCACAAAAAAAAAACCTATGCACTCATCCATGAGGTTATAACCGAAACAATGTCTCATCCATATTGTCCAAAACCTTTAGTTGATGATCAAAATTGCATCCTTCCAAACCTACACATTTATCAAGCAATGCACAGTGGTACAGAATGCAGATTTAGCTGGAATGATATGTTTTGAGCTTGAAATTGAAACTTTAGACTAAAAGTCTCTTCTACAAAGTTGTTCCTTATAGTTAGGCCCTCATTTTTATGACATTGAATTCTAGGGTGGTTCCTATTATCATTAAAATCAAAAATCTAACTTTTTTGTTTGAATAAATTAAGGTATACATTCTTCGGCAAAGTTATAGCTGAGCTAATTTCAAGCAACTGTGGTGAAAATAACTTTTTTGTATCTTTTAAATTGGCCAATTTAGAGCTATTTTCTTGAATTGAGTTCGGGTGGCTCTCTAAAAAACAGTTTTTTTGCTCTATTTTTCTTATTTCGAATTTCTCAGCAAAGGTGTCTTCAGATAACTTTTAGATCTTAATAAGGCGCAAATTTTTGCTGCACAAAGCTTGTCAATATCTTTCGCCGATCAAGAGTTATTGATTTTTTTATACTAAAATTATGCACTTTTCAAATGTTAATATCTCTGGTTGGGGCAAACAAAAAAAAAAAGTTTTTTTGCAGCATTTGAAAGGGCGTATGTTATTCTCAATAATATGAAAAAATGGAGGTATGTTATTTTTTAAACTCGTATAAAATCAATTTGAATTTATTCATATTTTTTACTATATTTGACTATATCTTTTTTATTAGAAGAGATACAGGCAACAAATTCAGCTATAAAACATTCGTCTTAAAGAGTTTCAAAAGTCTCTAGAAGATAACTTTCATGAGAATTTTCAAATAAAAAAGTTATTGCTAAAAAACTATTTTTTCCAGGAACACCCTAAGTCAACTCCGAAAAATTACTCTAAAATGAGAACGTTAAGAGATAGAAAAAAAATTTTTTCGACAAAGTTGCTTGCAAGTAACTTAACTACAACTTTTTCGAACAACACATGTTTATATTTTGTAAAACAAAAAAGTTAGTTTTAAAAATTCCCTAATTTGAGGACCACCCTGACGTCTGCAAACACCAAAAGAAGGGAATTTTTAAGAACAAAAACTTCTCCGAAGACACTAAATGTCCAAATATTGAAACAAATGTACTAGCACATTTTATATAAATTTGTCATTAGAGTGGTCCTATGAAATCCATCTTTTGGCAATAACTTTTTTATTTGAAATTTATCATGAAAGTCATCTTCTAGAGACTTTTAAAACTCTTTAAGACAAATGTTTTATAGCTGAATTTGTTGCCTGTATCTCTTCTAATAAAAAAGATATAGTCAAATATAGTAAAAAATATGAATAAATTCAAATTGATTTTATACGAGTTTAAAAAATAACATACCTCCAACTTTTTCATATTATTGAGAATAACATACGCCCTTTCAAATGCTGCAAAAAAACTTTTTTTTTGTTTGCCCCAACCAGAGATATTAACATTTGAAAAGTGCATAATTTTAGTATAAAAAAATCAATAACTCTTGATCGGCGAAAGATATTGACAAGCTTTGTGCAGCAAAAATTTGCGCCTTATTAAGATCTAAAAGTTATCTGAAGACACCTTTGCTGAGAAATTCGAAATAAGAAAAATAGAGCAAAAAAACTGTTTTTTTGAGAGCCACCCTAACTCAATTCAAGAAAATTGCTCTAAATTGGCCAATTTAAGAGATACAAAAAAGTTATTTTCACCACAGTTGCTTGAAATTAGCTCAGCTATAACTTTGCCGAAGAATGTATACCTTAATTTATTTAAACAAAAAAGTTAGATTTTTGATTTTAATGATAATAGGAACCACCCTAGAATTCAATGTCATAAAAATGAGGGCCTAACTATAAGGAACAACTTTGTAGAGGAGACTTTTAGTCTAAAGTTTCAATTTCAGGCTCAAAACATATCATTCCAGCTAAATCTGCATTCTGGACCACTGTGCAATGGCGTTTATCAAGTACCTACAATGGCAACCAGCGAATCCAAATTGCGCATGCCAAGTTGCATTTGCGGCAGCCACCCAATTCGAAGCGTTATTGGGATCATTTTTTGGCCGCGTTGTCTATCCTCATAGCTGATTTGAGGTCTGGCTGGATAGTTATTAAATGCTGACCTTATTAACACTCAGATTAAGATCTTTCTTATACAGGGTGTCGACTCAAAGTCGAAAATAAAATTCCCTGACTTTCCCTGACTTTCCAGTCGGTTTTAAGAAATATTCCAGTCATCAAAACTTCGTTATTTTAACCTAAGAAGCTACAACGTGATGTGCTTTATTATACCGTAGTGTAAATTAAGGTTAGTTTAAAATGAGCAGCAGGGTAAGCTTTCGAAGATATCAAGAATAGCATACTCATGGCACGTACAACAGAACTTGATACTAATACAATTTTTACAAAACATATGACCGACTATCTACGAAGGATGTGAATATGCCTAGGGCTATAAATACATATTACAATATAATAATGAATAACTACTGCTCACAACTAGGCTCACTATTCATTACTAAGTAATAATATGAATATTTAATCAATGTCACCAAGCTCTCAATTTGTGTTCATAATTTCACAGCCAAATAAAAATCAACCCGTAGACGATCCTTTCTCTTAACATATAAATTATTGTAAAATAGTAGAGCAGTGATTATTCTTGCTTTGGCAACCGAACCTGAGGATGCACTGCTCATGCATTAGTCAGTTTCGTACTCTCTGGAACTCCATATGACAACCACAGACATGGCAAAATAATTTAAGTTTAATTATCATTAACATTTTATTCTCTCGGTGAGTTCACATTACAACGAGAAATTGCAAGTTGAATTTGTGTTTATTTTCATTTTCAGATTACTTTTAAAAATGTTTATCATTTGAGAGAACAATTTTCTCCTGCAAACTCTCGGCTTCTTTTTGAGCATCTTGAGTTTTCGGAATCGAGAGCTTCTACATGGTCTACATGGAAAGCGAATGAGATTTTTCGAACTCGCTGAATAAGTTTATTCAAAATTTCAAAGTTTTCCAACCCGCCTGCATGAGTAACACCATCATAGATCTGACGTCGCGCTACGACTGAAGGCCCAAACGCAATGTGGGCGGAAGCGGAACGGAAACGGAAAGTTTGACAATTGTCACAAATGACATCAAGATGCCTAACCGCAGTCGATTTGATTCTAACTAGTTTTCAATCCGACAAATAGGCTTACTCAGATCGGGCTTTTCCGCTACCACTGCCGTTCCGCTGTCATTGCGAAAAACCTCTCTCTGCTTGGCGTTGCCATGCGATAAGCAGCAAATCATTTTCACAACCAACAATAGTTCTGAATACGCCTGTGCCAAAAAACGTCCAATTGTTCCTTTTTGCGATCTTATTGATCAATTGTGCATTTACCTGTGCAATATTGTTCAGATGATCAATATTAATGAACCTTTCCATAATGCCTCTAACCTTTTGAGACATCGCGTTGCACAAAAAAGACACCATAGGGTTGTCCGTCTGAAATTTGCATTGAAATGGCTTAACTTCGACACCAACTGATTTGAAGCAAGCTAGCTTAATACCACGTTCAGACTAATACAGAGTTATAACATGTTATAACGGTTGTCAAATAATTGCAACACAGAAACCACCATCAAGATAGTGCTATAACATGTTATACATCTGTAATCTGAACTTACTATTAGCCATCAGCAGCGAGTCATTCAAACCGTGTTTAACATCTTTGTAGGAAGCTGACGTTGATTCGATTTTGTTTTTCTGGACGCCTTGAATAAATTTTCGTATTTGCGGAGTAATTTTACCCTCTGTAGGGCTGGTAGCGATCACTGCTGTCAGAAATAGTGATTTTAGTGACCATGTTGAATAAATAAGTGATATTTGGTCAGATATTTGGATTGACTTAAAGTTGTAAAAATAGTGACTAACAAGTGACCTAAGACCTAACACTTATGTACGATATGAACCTTTAAAGCGACATATTCAATAGAAACTTTATAACCAAACCCACGGTATTAGTCACGGTAAATATTAATTTCAAAAATCTGGAAAACCGGGAATCTTCAGGAAATTTTTTGTTTCCCTAAAATACCTGGAAGTCTCAAAGAATTTAAAAACAAAAAAATCTTACTAAGGAAATTTAAAGCAAATGATAAATTTTAAAATACAACCATTTATTTTTTCTCGATATTTTTATTCACACTTTGAACTTTTAAGATTCACAGTGGATTAATCTTCAGTAAGAAATAAATTTAAAAAAATAAATATTTTTTTTTTTTGGTTTCTGAAGACCACTGTTTTTCTGTAATGTTTCCGAAATTTTTCTAAATTTATGGAACTTTTGTGCTCCCGAAATTTTCATGGAATTAGAACGAAATAATTAATATATTTCTATGATTTTTACTGAAGTTCTCAAGATTTTTCTGAAGTTCATAATACTTCCCTTAAATTATCGACATTAATTTAAAACTTCTTCAATAGTCTAGACTTTCTTGGTGCCTAAACGATTACTGAATTTCTTTAAAGTTCTCTAGACTACCCTGAATTTATCAGTATTTTTTAAGAACCCGCAACTTTACTGAAATTAATTAATTTGTCTTGAAGTTTCGACAATGTTCCTTAAGTATTATAACCATTATTAACACTCGCTTTTCTCTGAACTTATCTATGCTTACCTGAAGTTCTCTAAATTTGTTTAATAATCCAGCAAATTTTCTGATACATATTCATAATTCCCTGACGCTTCTGACGTTTTAGGATCAATCATAGAATTCTTGGAATACCCTATAATTCCACGGAACTCCTTGTAAGTTGCTGCAAATTTGCTTAAGTTAATGGGATTATTCTGAAGCAATCTGATCATCCTCGAAGTACTCGGAACTTCGCTGAATATCATTAAACTATCTAGAAATATCTAAATTTAGTTCTCTGGAATTTCTAGAATATATCACTGCTTGCTAAAAGTTCTCGCTTTTTTTTATTAATGGAACTTCGTTTATGTCTTCTAACCAACTAAGCTAAATTTTCTCATTTTTGAAGTTCTTGAAATCTCCATGATATAACACCCTTAAAATATTATCACGTTTTCCGGATGTTCATAAAATTTCCAGGAATTCTCTCGGAGCTTTGCTGAAGTTTTCGGAAATTCACTGAGCTTCTCGAAACTTTTTTAAGGTTTCTAATATTTCCTTGAAATTATTTGAACGACCCTTTGATTCTCTGATCTGTCTTGATGTTCTCGAAGCTTAAATTTGTACATGGAATACGAAACTTCAAGGCATTGAATATTTTTAGACTTTGGACATACTTACTTGGAAAACTGAGGTAATTTTATCCAGAAAAATGAATAGACATCCATACATAGAGAAAGACGATTAAACGTCACAACGTAAAGAATAATCAATCTTGAAATAAATTTACGCTAAAAAAGTTGAAAATAGTTACTTATTACAAGAAAAAGTGACTTTAGTGACTTGGCCTTAAAAAAAGAGACTTTTTAGCAACTGACTTGAAAAAAGTAACCAAGTCACTAAAAAGTGACTCGCTACCAGCCCTGCCTCTGAGCAACAGCACTATTTTCCAACCATCGGTGACCGCAAAACTTTAACGGGAATATGGTAGATCCAGAATACATCGTGATAAACGCTCGTCTTGCTGGTACATCTTTGAAGATAGTGTAGATACCACGCAAATATTGGACAACATCCCAACTGATACTGCGAACACTATCCTTGAAGCGATCGTCAATGAAAAACTATTCAATCAGATCAAAAACAGAATCACTAACATGCAACATGGTTTCTTCAAAGGACGATCAACTAATGCAAATTTACTTGAATTCGTCAACTATTCTTTGGTTGCAATAAATAATGCACTGAAAATAAAATTTCGTTTATGCAACGAAATCGCTCGTTTGTTGTTTTCTGCAACGAAATGGATTTGTACATTGTATGAAGCTAGTTTCGTTAGAACTGCCACACTCGCTATCGCTACACCCAACCAGCGGTCCACAAGTGTTGGTTGTGGAAACCGAAAAATGTGGAGTGTGTTAATGAGGATGGGTAAAAATAACTTCATCACTGGAAGGAATAAATGACAAAAAATAAAATAAAATTAGGCTTCAAGACCGGACTCGATTCATGAACCTTGCGATCGTTAGATCTGTGCTTTATTCATCGCTCTATCTGTGCTATGAGAAGAGGTTAAGCTAAAGGCAAATAAGAAGCACTCATGGAGCGGTACTTCGATTTCTCTTGCTTTTTCTGCTGCTTGCATGTATTTTTTTTCTCTAACATAAAACCACCGCGGTGATTTATTGTGGTAGCTTGCATGTATTGGTCAAACCGACAATATTTCTAAAAAAATATCCCATCTCCAACACACAATCAGCACTTTAGGAGACAATAAGCGCAGTTGTTGGTTTGATTGTACGAAGATGAATTTGTATATTATACGAATAAGGCGTAATATTGACATTGCACCAGATGACAGGAAAAACGAATGTTTCGTACCATTTATGAAAGATGTGTTGTATGTACGATATTCATTTTTTCGAAACGGTTTTCAGAGAAATAACGAAAATAAATTTTCAGTGTGGAAACCATGTAGAAGCACTCTATACCGATTATAGCAAAGCATTTGATCGTATTGATTTACCCATGCTTCTTTTCAAATCACAAAAAATAGGAATTGAACCTGGACTTCTCAAATGGCTTGAGTCATATTTAACTAATCGCCAACAAATAGTTAGATTCAAAGGTGAAAAATCAAACCCTATTACTGTTACTTCTGGAGTCCCCCAAGGCTCGCATCTAGGCCTTCTTTTGTTTATTTTGTTTGTAAACGACATCTCCTTTATTCTTAAAAACATAAAAGTTTTAATCTATGCGGATGACATGAAGCTCTTTCTAGAAATAAGAAATAAAGAAGATACACAGACATACCAGATTGAAATAAACTTATTCTATGTTTGGTGTAACAAAAGCCTCCTGCAACTAAACGTTCAAAAATGTAAATCAATAGGGTTTTCGATCTAATTTCCGTCCTACTAAGAGCACAACCCGCGCTTTACCTCTCTTTTCTGAACGAGTTTAAACAAAAAATGTAATATTTCTGTCAAAAATGACTTGCAAATTTATTCACCTTTCCATACGTACCGTTGGGTTTGATAAAGAGTCACAAGTTGTTGAGATATTGTTCAAAATCTAATACTGCTTCTTGATTCTAAATTCGTTCTATGAGTTTCAATTCCGTCCTAACGCATTGAAACGCCATTAGATTTTCTTCGTCCTACGGATAAACGTAGAAAAAGGGGATTCGCTAGGAACGCTTCTTTTGTTTTGAGAACTAATGTAGCTAATGAACTAACGCATCGTAACAAATCTATTATTGATTTGTGCACGGTGAAATCATTGCTATTATTGATCTTTTCTGATCGATAGAACGGAAATGGGCGATTACGACGAAGTAGCGCTCTACCAGCTATTAGTAGGAAAAGAAACAAACCAGAAAATACAATTGTATTAGGAAATCAGGCAGTAGAAAAGTGTGAACGAGTTAGGGATTTAGGAGTTATAATTGATTCAAAACTAGCATTCAATGATGATTATAATACAGTTATCAACAAAGCAAATAATATGCTTGGCTTTATGAAACGATTCAGTTACAATTTTCATGACCCGTATACAATAAAATCACTGTACATTTCATATGTAAGATCAATACTTGAATATTGCAGCATAGTTTGGTCACCTTTTTCATTCACGCATGAGGAACTAGGATTAGAATCAGTGCAAAAGCAATTCTTACTATTTGCTCTTCGTAAATTAGGTTGGACAAGATTTCCTCTTCCATCTTATGAAGCACACTGCATGCTCATCAACATTCAAACATTGAAAGCGCGTCGTGAATTTGCAATGGTTTCGTTTGTGAACGATATAGTATCGCATCGAATTGACTCAGTAGAACTGTTATCAAAGCTTAATTTTTAAAAACCTTCTCGGCAACTGATAACTCGAAATATATTTACTACAAATAACTATCGCACAAATTATGCCAAATTTGGTCCACTAAATCAAAGTATGACTGCTTACAATAAACATAGTGAAGCTATTGATTTTATAATGACAAAAACCAGATTAAAGCAGTACTTTAATTCTCTTCGTAATTTTAACACATGACTTGTAACTTGTAAAAAATGGTCTACATCTGATTGACGACAAAATAAATAAATAAATAAATAAATAAATGAATGCATTATGCAAAATAAACAGCTCACAGCTTCCCAGATCTATCAGCTTCTCGCCACCTTTTTGTATCTCTAGCTTCAATTCACATTGGGCCCATCCATGGACACTTGCAGCAACTTGTTCGAAGAGATACCGGCAAGGGCGTCCATAAACGCAGCGAGTAGATCTGATGCCCGGGATCTTCCCAAAAACATTGACGTCATGCACTGATAAAATTTCAAAGATTGTTTTTATGAGTTCCACACATGATTTTTTGCAATGTGATCAACATAATTTTTTTCCCTGACCTACACTAAAATTCCCTGACATTCCCTGACTTTCCAGATCATAATTAGAATTCCCTGACATTCCCTGACTTTCCAGGTTTTTTCAGGTAGTCGACACCCTGTTATAGCTGAGTAAATCTTCGTGATAAGCCTGAAACAAAAATCTGACTGTTTCAAATTTTAACCCACTGGTCTTCCTGCGACGTTTGAAAAACTAGCCTCGGCTTGTTTTTTGCCTAATAAATGCAGCGGTTCTCAAGCTGTTGTTCGATTGCGACCCACTTTTAGAAATTGTATAAGCTCGCGAACCACCAATATTAAATGGAGATGTTATTAAGCCAAAATGATGTTTAAAATCCATGATAACCCAAAAGATAAAATGACTAGAATCGACAAATTTGTGGTAAATCGGTAAAACCATCCAAACATTATCTGAAGACTCTGAAAGAGCTATCTAAACGCATGAGTAAAATTAAAAAAAAAATCCAGTTTAAAACTACAGTCAACTTTCCACAACTCGATGTCCACTAACTCGATATTGAGTTATAGAACAAAGTAAACATTAATTTCATGGCTACTGTAATAGCGATTTTGTATGGGATTGTTATTCTATAGCTCGATGGTTCCTTGAATATCGAGCTGTAGAAAGTTCAATGTATTTAGAAAACCATAATGATGTTAAAAAACAGAGTCAAGACCTACTTTTAACTCCAGACTGATTATTTAAAAAAAGCCAAAATAAAGGCTTTAAATCGCGAAAAAGGCCTCAAAACGCTGACATTACTTAGAAACGTCAGAACACCAACAAGGCCTCACAATCGCTAATCAAGATTAAAACGACCTAGAATTGCATCATAAACGCTTAATTGGTCTACAAATCTTATCAACAGCCTGAAAATGACAACTCCTATAATAATCACGACACGTTAAAATACCCAAAAATGGTCCAAATAAGTCAAAATGGCCTAGACTTTCCAAACATTATGCCAAAATGGCTTTTAAATTGATTACCCCTGTATAATTTTAAAATCCGAATTATTCTACATGCTAGTTAAAAAACCTATGATCAACAATCTGAATTTCTGCGACCCACTGATGCGTTGCGACCCATAGATTGAGAAACACTGCTCCAATGCAAAGTGATCCTTAATTTCGTCAGCCAATTCGGAGAGATTCTGAAGTTTCCGGTTTTCACTACATGCATGACGTTTCTTAGGAGGAACCTGCGTCAGACATGATTTGCAAATTTCTACACACCTCGGCAGTTAAAATGGTTTGAACTTCTAGGTAACATCTTTCTTCTGGATATTTGTGAACTTAAATTTTCATTAATTTATTGTTTATACAGGTAAACGGCAATGTAACATGCGGGAGCCGTAATCACGATATTTTTTAGGTGGCGAACTCTCATTTTTTACGCCTTTGCCGTTGATCACATTTCATTAGGGAAGCGTAAAAGAGAAAGATATATATCGCAACAAATTCTCTCTATGTTTTCAAAGACATGGAGTGGAAGTTGTTCCCGATGAGACAGTTTATAGAAGCTACATTCAAATTCAAATCCCTATTCAGAAGTTTTTCCTTGATTTCGATGAACTTCGATGAAATTCTTCAAACTTTCCTGATGTTCTTAGAACTTGTGTGTTGTGTGAGTTTGTCATTTTTTTCCTGGATTTCTCAGATATTTCTTAGAGTTCACAGTACTTTCGTAATATAAGTAAATTTTCCCTGTGGTTCACAGACCATCCTAAAGTTTGCAAAAATTTCCTGGCGTTTAAAGAACTTTTTGCAAAGCATCATTAAAATTCATATAATGTTGCTACAGTTTACAAAACTCTCTTATCTTCGTGGAACTTTTTTTTTTCCTCTGTTCGGGACCTCTATTGATCTATTGTAGTATATCCCGTGACCTTAGTTTAGTTCATATCGTATTACTCACTATTGAGAAATGATGAAGTATTCGATTTTTTTTTACAGTTGTTATTCTTGGATTTATCGCAAGGATCCGACTCTAATTGAAAGGTCCCACTATTTATAAACTTCGGAGTGTTGGAACACCCTCCAAAGGCGCGCCCCTTTGTCAGTCAAAATCGGATTCCTTAGCAATAAAATTAAGGAATAACACTGATAATGACCATGCATCAGAACCCTAGTCTTAACCACTTCAAACTAGGGAACAACGAATTGAAGATTAGGAATCACATAGGTGAAAACTAACTAAATCGTTTTTTCCTTGTTTAAAGATCATCCTCGGTGGACAAAACCGACTCTTGTCACTATCAACAAGGCATAAAAAGTAACAAGGACTAATAAGTGTTCCTTTGATTACTGAAAAATCCTGTTCCCCTAGTTTGAAGTAGTCAGGACTAGGAATCAGTGGTAGATCTTACATCCCGTAACGTACCACGAAAAGGTGATCTATCCACGTTACGGGGTATTCGTAGAATTTACCAGGAGGACAATAAACTCGCTTGAAGCTCACAAAACATCCCTGAATTTGGCAGAATTTTCCTGAAGTTCATAGAACTTCTCTGAAGATCAAAGCACATCTTGAAAGTTTGAATAATTTTCTTGAAGTTTGTAGAACTTCCCCGAAGCTCAATGAGCTTCTCAAGTTGCTGAACCTTCCTGAAAGTTTCCTTAGACAAAATAAGGGAACTGCAAGAAGCTCTAAAAATTCTAGTAATTCAAGATAAGGGCTACTTAAACATACTGGGCAAGAATAGCTAACCTCGTGTGGGTTTCCTTCCTATATTATGGGCATCATCGGTTAAACGATTTTCAAACAAATTTGTCATGGTTACCAGAATTTTATTTTCGATCTCGCCGTTGAGTCAAACACCTCTATTTATTTGTAAAAATCTAAGCAAATTTTCCACCCGTCAGGATTGTAAACGCCGCCTTCGCCACCTACTGAATACGGGACACAACAATTTCGGATACTTACTATCTCCTTTATTAAGCTTCGATAAAAATCTTTCGACGATCGTTACTAAGCGGCGTGAATTTTTTTTTGACGGTGTCGCTTTTCCGAAGTACAACAAGCGAATTCTCTATTCTCTTCGTGAGATCTTTTTAATTTTTCCAGATTTTCTACACAATGCCTACTATGATTACGTGGCTGTCTTGGATTGTCCTGCTAGTTTTTTTGACGTTGGATAACGTCTTTCGGCAACATACGGGGGTACAAAATTGAAAACAGTCATTTTGGATGCGTTACGAAAAATTAAAAGATTTTGAACGATAATAACTCAACCGTTTCTCGATAGATTTACGAGATAATGGCATCAATCGATTGGAAATATTTCTAGCAATTTGCTGAATGTTTCAAAACTATTGATTTCATTCTGTAAACTATTGAAAAATGGTTAAAAGTAAACCATTGTCTAAAGATGGTGAAAATCGATTGATTTTTTTATATTCTTATACATTCTCCAACCGAGACATCAGATGCGAGTAGCTGACACCTCTGATATTTTCTGTTCTACTATATAAGCGTCCAACAAGGTCGCCCGTTCCATCATTGTCTATCCGATCGTCGACCCAGCAGCAGAGCAGCAGTACCAGAGCAGCGGAAGCAGAGCAACGGCAGCAGAGCAGCGGCAGCAGAGCCTGGGGGCGAAAGGGCAACTACGCCGAGTGCGTTGGTGCCAGTGCTCCGGTATACTGGGCCGCCGTTATGGAATGCCCAGCTGCTGCAGTTCTCAGTCGGTCGTATTCACACCGTCTGCTCCGCAAGGGCAACTACGCCGAGCGCGTTGGAAAAATTGCCCTTTTCAGGGCCACAACATTATCAAGAAAGAGTTTAACGTACGTATGCGAGTATCTGACACCTCTGATATTTTCTGTTCTACTATATAAGCGTCCAACAAGGTCGCCCGTTCCATCATTGTCAACAACATCAGCCCAACAAAACGGCCCTTTTCAGACCACCAAACTTTCGCAAAAGAGTTATTAAGGAATATTCCTAAAATATAATATACACAATTAAGTACAACACATAACAGACGTTATCCAACGCCAACCCTGCGGTCGTATCTAGTATACAACCCTTCCAACTTTTTCTTTTTTACTCTTATGAGGGAAGAGAAATTAAACAAGAAGTTGTTCTAGCAACAAATATTAATTGATTTTGTGCAAACTCGTCCATAACCCATACGGATCTTACTTGCGAGTCAAAGAGAGCTCTTTAACGCCATTTGGATTAAGTAAATCAACTTTTGAACCTTGCCTGACTGCATTTGTTCAATTCGTAATAGTTTGGTATCGGCAATAGTCGATATACGCTTTCATAATCGGCGTTGTAAACTTCAAAACACTCTTTTTTAAAAAAACCAAGATGGAATATTTTAAAACCAGCACAGATTTGTTTGTTAGGATCAATGCAAACATTCTGTGAAGAAAAAACTGAGGTACATGAATGTTGCAAAAAAAAAGTGCCTTGAGACATAGCGTAGTAGAATTGTCTAGAGAATTTTGATGGGAATGCCAACTAAGTTTTGAAGATATTTAATTTTTACTAAGTTTGAATATGAAGAGCTTTTAGTGTGTTGGTTTATTTCCTTTAACTCCCGGATAATTGCTTATCTCTTGACAGATACGCGTATTTCGTCTACTACTAGCAGACTTCATCAGTGCCAAGTACTCAACACCAAGTTCTTGGAACTGATGAAGTCTGCAAGTAGTAGACGAAATACGCGTATCTGTTAAAAGATAAGCAATTATAATTGAATTTAAAGGAAATAAACCAACACACTCAAAACTTTTCATAAAGGGATTCCGTTAAAAGGTTCGACAAATTTTAAAGAAGTTTGAATACTTTTCACGGCCACAGGATTTTAGAAATTAAAATCCCGTTTTTTCCGGGTGTCCAGCATATTTTACCGAATCCGTATGAACAGTTTAATATGAATTAATGAATTTCTAAAAGGTTACCTTCTATTTAATTCAACTTAACTGATTTTGGTATCCATGACAGATACGTATTTCGACTACAGTGTGAAGTCTTCATCACAACTTTTTAAAAAATCTAAACCCCTTAAGTACTCATCCCCTAGGTAAAAAACTAAAGATCACAGATCCTTATTAGAGAGTTATTTAGAATTGTTCTCCTTTAGTCTACTTAAATCTTTGATTATTAGATTTTTGATAAGTCTTTACATGAATGACACTGATGAAAACTGCACATTGTAGTCGAAATATCTGTCATGAGTACCAACATTAATTAAGTGGAATTAAATGGAAGATAACCTTTTTTGCTGTTTTAGTTTAATATGGTAAAACAATGAAAACCGGCATGGTAGATTTCAGCAACTGAGCAACAATTACATTTGCAATAATTGTAAAATTAGACAATTTTTTGAAGTTAAAAGTTTAAAAGTTTCAGTCAGAATTAATACATTTTTCAAAGAAAAAGGACATAGCAGGCTGTGCTTGTGAACGAATGTTACATTCATTTTTGCTGTTCTAATTTTTTTCCTCTACTTGGATGCTGATCGAGTGAAAAACTGTTGAGGATATCAAGACTTTGGCTCTAAAACTACTTAGGCTGTGTCCCAATTGCCGAGCTAAATATAACTTTTTTTTCTATGTAGATTTATTTTTCCGTTGATCTTGTTTTCCGTGCTGAGCACTAATCCCGAGCAGGAACGAATATCTCAATACCTTAAATTGGTGTGGATGAGCATGACATAAGAGTTAAAATACCAAAAGAATGTTCCCACAATACTATTCCAATACCAAATTATGCAATTGCAATACCAAAACAATAGCACCTGGACCCTACCTATCGACCCATCAGCTCATGAACCCGGGACCAACGACTTTACTTCCCGAACAGGAATCGATAACATATGTATATCTTAATTTGGTATGATAGCTGATTTTGCAATGCTGTGCAACCTTCCCGAGCAGGAACGAATATCTCGATACCTTAAATTGGTATGGATAAGCCTGACATAAGAGGTAAAATACCAAACAATAATACAAAAAAAAAAATGTTCCCACAATACCATTCCAATACCAAAATTATGATAATGCAATACCAAAACAATACCACACAGGTATTCTTTTGGTATCCAAATATCAATTTTTGGTATTTACGAAGTATTTTCCATGTTATTTTTTGGCATTATTCTCTGGTATTTTACCTCTTATGTTAAGCTGATCAATACCAAATTTTGGTATCATATCAGAATTAGGTATTCATTAGTTATTTTCTCCTGCTCGGGTTATCTTCCAGCAGATCATCTGGGCAGCAATTTCAACATTTATAAAAAAATCGTCATTTGCCAGCAACACTGACTGGGTGTATCCTGTGGCTTACCTTCCCTATTAACATAATTCCTAAATTCCCGAGACATTTGTGAGGGGTCGTAGAGTTCTCTGCATCTCTCTTAAGTAAATGTTGGACTAACATACCTTTCCTATCCCTACCAGTTGTAAGGACGTGGTCAGGACAATCCTTAACTGTTGGAACGGGATATGTCTTTATTTGGGAGAGAGTAATTATTTCCCTCTTCCTATCTGTTCAGTAATAGATATCCGTCTTGCTCTTAATAGTTTTGAATTCGCACCACCTATTGTGTAACTTGTTCGATGCTAATGCTAATATCTGATTTTGGTATGCTGTGGTATAAAACCTTGTTTTGATATTATTCAGCTATCGGAATATTTTGTAAAATATCAAATAATTATCAAAATAACAAAATGTGGTATTTTAGTTTTTATACAATAACACATTAAAGAGCTATTGGATTGGTATTAGAAGACCTTTTAAATAACAAATTATGGTATTCTGACCAGTGTCTGTTTTTATCATTTACCATCACACGCAAGAAGTAGAGGGGGAGGTAGCTCATCGATTCTTCCGGTTCGCCTCCTAGCATCGTGCTATAAGGTACCAGGCGATAACCAGGGTAGTTGATCGATAGCTCGATGACGTCATTTCGTTGGCGTCTGCAATGGGAAATTCTCATAGCAGGCGTTGACGATGGGACGTTGTCGAGTTGTTGAATAGCAACTATGGTGATAACTCACCGATTACCTGTCGATCTGCCAAATTTGGAAAGACGTCTGCATTGAATTGTCTCATATAATAATATTCCGACCACTATATCACAAGAAATTGCGAGTAGCTGAGTGGAATGGAGATAAGTTAAGAATTGGGTACAGGACCAAGTCTCCCCTGGGTGGTGCCAAAAGATGAGCGCAATAGAATCATCAAGTTGCCATAAGGCACGGAATGAGACTATTGCATGGCTGGGTAGTCAAAGTCTTCCATTCGTTAGTCATTTCAGGTGGATTAGAACAGGTTTAGGTTTAGGGTGGGCGTTGGCCAGATTTGGATAGGATAGGATAATCCTAAATAGGACCTAGATTATTTAATACACTAGTAACCTCAACTTCTGTCACAATGTTTCATTGTGACTAATCAACACGCAATGGGTAAAATATCAAATTTGCGGTAAATTTGAAAAAAGGGAACTTGGAGTGTAGAGCGCACTGCCCACTGGACGATTCTGAAGCCTCACCAAGTGAGTGGGTTACGGGTTTATTTGATTGTACGTTATTTCCAAGTTATATATAGATACATTCATACCATTGGCATTTTGTATTTGAGATAAGACAGAGACAGATCGTTATTACATTTTTTTTTTGCTGTGCACTACACCACCGGAGCCAGCAAAGTTCAACAATCCATCGTTGCTTATGCCTTTGTTGTCGTTTGGAACCAGTTTTGCGAGGTAGGCGACGATTGTGCGTATTTCTCGCGTAACTTTTGAAAAGGGCCTATTTATAGCCTGAACAATACGTAAAGAGCAAATTGAAACATTGAACGTCGCGTGAAAGTGGAACTTAATGAAGGCCTAAGTACTTTTTCGTAGTTTTTAGTTTTCGGATTTGAAAGATCGTTGGTTACAGTGGCCTGCTTACTGAGCAGAAAAACGCGGTCCCAGGTCAGATTTATGGTAAAATCGCTTGTGTATCGTGTATTTTGCGAAACTCGTTGTTGTCGTTGGTTCCGGGTTTGAATGGATACACAAATTTGAGCAACGGTATTATGTGATATGAGGGGCTCGGTGGCCTTAGAGCAACC
Organism: Ochlerotatus camptorhynchus; assembly: GCF_037179485.1. Lineage (NCBI taxonomy): Eukaryota > Metazoa > Arthropoda > Insecta > Diptera > Culicidae > Ochlerotatus > Ochlerotatus camptorhynchus. The sequence goes on from NW_027040845.1 coordinate 6,497,817, forward strand.
GTTTTTGCTTACTGAGCATGAGTTTAATCTCAGGCCCATCCACATTCAAGATTCGTCAATCGTTTTATTTGTTAATATGACTATATGGTAATAACAGCAACTCGGTGATTAAAAAGGTGCTCGTCTGCCTAGTGGCAAACGTTTTTGCTTACTGAGCAGAAGACCGTGGGTTTAGTCCCAAGCTCCTTCGCGTTATATGATTGTTAGGACATCAATTCAGCTTATCGTTTACCAAAACGAACCCTGCTGCAAACCAACCCTCTTATCCAACATCCCAGTGATTCCTCGTGGAAGTGCAGAGGTGTTCTCGGCTTCCATCAAAGCGAGTGTCATGTCAACACAATCCTTCCCATTCCTTTCTTGACCTGTGTTCGGGCGCGGCCGGCGCTGGTATTGCCTAATTTAAGATCACCAGTTTTTACACATTGAGGATGATTGCTAGTCCCAAGCATCGTCTATTGGTTCTCTGTGTAATTACAGCTGATCTGGCAGTAACAGAGTAGCAACCGTGGGCGGTCAATCAAGCTCAAGCTTTACCATCACACGCAAGAAGTAGAGCTTTAACCCAGTGTAGATGAATTGTGTTTGTTTTGAAAATCTTCGCTCTGACGTTCGAGCAAAACGGACAAATGAGTGGATTATAGATCAAAGAATACGCGTGTGTGTGTGTGTGTTCAATCTAACCCCCACTAGCCGGCAGTGGTATTATGGAAGAAATTTGCCTACAACAATCCTTGATGTAATAATTTAAAGAAAGTTTAGTCCGGGAGTTAGAAAGCAATAGCTCTACTGCAGATTCAGCAAACCATTTCAGAATGGCTGGTAATTCACGTCCACTCCGGAGGTTACTTTCACACACAATAAGCCCCGCATGTAAACACTACCGTTATCATATGAATAATGGTACTGCAAACACACTTCCAGATTTCGAAATGTGATATTTCGAAATCTGGCGCGCATTTAGTAATACATGGAAATATGCATTTATGATTGATTTATAATTAGAAGGATCTCACCAAATTCTGCCTCGGAAAAAGCACCGGTTTGTTCCCAAGTAACAATTTTGGTTGTATAAGGGTTCTGTAGACCATGATTTAGACTTGTAGAACGCTTTAAAACCTTTAAAAACTTAAAATGTTACTTGGGTTCACTCGCGGTAATCGAAAAAATCTTCCGCGTTGTTTTTACAACCGAACAAAACATTGTGAATTACACGCAAAGTTTTTAATTTTTGCCTAACACCTCATTCGTGTGAATCCTCCGGAAGGCAGACGTGACACCACAGAAACAAATTCTTGTCCCAGAGTTTTCACGTTAAATACAATATCACTTAAAAGCTTCTTAAAACGTTATAGATCTTAATTTACACTTCTCCACTCGCGAAAACTAATCTTTTTTTTTTTGACTTGGTAGGTACAATTAAAAATATGCGAAAATAAAACCAATCGTTCGCGGGCAGAGCCCACTGCGTTTTTCAAATAGCTTAGGATTGAATCCATGGTCTTCTACTCAGTAAACAAAAACGTTTGCCACTAGCCAAACGAGCTCCTTTTTAATCATCGAGTTGCTGTTATGGCCAAATAAATTGACGAATCTTGAATGTGAATGCAATTACTCTAAGGCCATCGAGCCCCTCATATCACATACTTTTTTTCCTCTGTTCGAGACCTAACACCACTGACGAGGCTCAGTAGCTCAGTGGTTACCGTTTCTGCTTACTGAGCAGAAGGTCGGGAGTTCAATCCCAGGCCCCGTCCCCTTCCTTGCAATTTTTCACTTTGCCTTATTCTATACCCACCAGATTTTAATGAAAACAAATTCTTCTTTAACACCGATCGCATCACTTACCACAGTGTTGGTCCTGATCTAAAAATAGAAATTGGATGAGTGCGCGCGCGCGTGTGTGTGTGTGTGTTTGTGTATTATAATCGCTCTACCAAAAACGATCCCTGCGTGTGCGTGCAACCTTTCCCCACATCCAACATCCCAGTGATTTCTCGTGGAAGCGCAGAGGATTTCTCGGTTTCCTTCACAACGAGTACCACGTCAACACATTCCTTTCCATTCCCTAGTTGACCTGCATTCGGACACGGCCGGCGCTGGTATTGCTAAATATTAGATCTCCAGTTCTTACACATTGAAGATGAATGTTAGTCCCAAAACATCATCTGTTGGTTCTCTGTGTAATTGCAGCTGATCTGGTAATAACAGAGCAGCAACCTTGGGCGGTCAATCATGCTCATGCTCTCTGTTCGAGACCTAACACCACTGCGACTAGTAATTAGGTCTATTGTAGTATATCCCATGTCCTTAGTTTAGTGCATATCGTAATACTTCATCACTATTGAGAAATGATGAAGTATTCGATTTTTTTTACAGTTGTTATTCTTGCGTTTATCTTAAAGATCCGACTCTAATAGAAGAGTCCCGCTATTTATACCCTTCGGAGTGTTGAAACACCCTCCAAAGGCACGCCCCTTTGTCAGTCAAAATTGGATTTCTTAGCAACAAAACTAAGGAATGACACCGATAATGACCATGCAAACTAAGGAACAACGATTAGAAGATTAGGGATCACATAGATGAAGACTAACTAACTCATGTTTTCCTTGTTTCAATATCATCCTCGGTTCAAGCAACCCGAGGTCTTATAACAAGACATAAAAAGTAACAAGGACTAATAATGTGTTCCTTTGATTACTGAAAAATCCTGTTCCCCTAGTTTGAAGTAGTCAGGACTAGGAATCGGTGGTAGAACTTACATCCCGTAACGTACCACGAAAAGGTGATCTACCCACGTTACGGGGATGAATAGATACGCGTTTGTTGATATTCACCAGTGCTTGATTATCCAACCTGAGATAGTCAAAATCAGAATCGATCCTCAAATGCAAAATAATCAAATTCATTTTGGCCGAAGAGATGAACCAGCCTCTGGCTGAAAGTCTCGCTAATAAAGATAACCTAATCTTCATTTTGGCCAACGTGATTATTTTGAATATTGTCGATCACAGAGCCTAAAATTTTGAATATTATCTAAAGAGAAGAACTAGCCATATGGCTAAAAATCTCTATAATAAAGAAGAAGAAGAAGTGAATATTATCATCAATTCAGTATGAGGCAATAATTTGCCATCCATTTGTGTGTTAAAATCAACACGAAACGTTCTTCATAGCGTTTGCACAAATTGAAAATAATAATTTTGCATTTCATCATCAAAATCAAGATGAGAACGCACATTAATATTGACAACAACAGAGGCGATAATGAACATCCAGCCACGAATGAAGAAAAACAAATCTAGATAGAGCTGGAATTAGGGCGTGACAGCTTTTGTAAACAATGACTTCACTCAATCATTTCTACTAAATCAAGGCTAGCCCACGCAAATCAACATCACCATCGGGTAGAGGAAGACTACCTCTACCTGATGGTTGTTTTGGATTGCGTGGGCGTGTCTTGAATCCCTAGAAATCTTCGAGAGAAATCATTGTTTACAAAAGCTGTTACGCCCTAATTCCAGCTCTATCAAGAAATGTTGACTTCGATTACAGGGTGATTCAGAATAACTGTCACCGATTTCACAAATATGCAATTCTCAATGGGTAAAATGGGTATATTTTCAAGTATTTTTGTTTTAAGTGTGTACACATATCAGCTTGTATTGATAGTAGGATTTGAAATTTCATTCTTTTGTGATTTCAAGCAACCATTGACGTCAAAATGGAGCATGGCATACATCTGTAAAAAAATCGTGTGTTATCTTTTAGAAACTGAAATCTCTTGGAAAGAATGTAACATTTATTTTTGTATCATTATAGAGGTACAAAGGAACCATGCTTGGAAAATCCGTTCAATATCAGAGCTTAAACGCATCACCAGGACTCAAAAAGTGCTGAAACTAAAGAGTGCGTGCCAGCTGTGGTTAATTGTCATGACAAATGTGGCTGGTAATTAAGGTAAAGGGAGAGAGATTTGAAAAAAAAACTATGCTTAGTTGAAGGTTATATATGTAGAATATCTGGAATATAATGATATCAAAAATTCATGCAGCCGTTCAATCGTTATGACCATTTCTAAAAGGGACAGTTATTCCGAATCACCCTGTACTCAAAGGTTGCCTTGATCAAGAAAATGTTGTGTGTGTGTGTGTGTGTGTGTGTGTGTGTGTGTGTGTATTCCATCTAACCCCCACTGGCCGGCAGTGTTATTATGGAAGAACTCTCTCTACAATGTCGCATTTATGGTCATTGTAGACAGCTTTAGTCCGGGAGTTAGAAAGTGATAGCTGCATTGCAGATCCAGCAACCCATTTCAGAATGTCTGGAGAGTCACGCCCATTCCGAGGTTACTTTCACTTACAATAAGCTCCGCATGTATTCATAACCGTTATCAAATGGATATTGGTATTACATACGCGCTTCTAGGTTCGAAAATATTCTTTTCAAACCTGGCATGTATTTAGTTTATGTTTTTTAAATTGTGCAATGTGTTTGGACTGAAATTAGAAGAAATGATTTTTATCAGCACTGATTCTGACATTTAAAAAAAGGGTATGTTATTATTTATTAGCTCGTTATTCGTCGAACATTTTTGAGGTATTATTTGTGGTACTTTACCTCTTATGTCAGGCTCATACCATATTTAGGTTGTCAGTTATGCTATTTTCATACCTGATTTATGAAGTTTTCACCACACTTTAACCAACTCCAGACCAACAATTGAAAAGGCCTCAATTTAATTTTGTAAACAAAGCTTGCAAGGCCATTTTCTCGCGAAGTGAAACCTACATTCGCAAACCTAACACACAATCGGATAGAGAAGAATTTCCCCTACCTGTTCATTTGGTTCGTTTGCGTTGACGGACTTTATTTCGTGACAAAATGGCCATTCAAAGTTTGTTTACTAAATGGAGTTGAGGCTTTTTCAATTGTTGCTCTTGAACTCTTGGACGAAGTACTGGCTGCAGGAGAGATCCGAGCAAAGTCTTATAGGTTTGACTTCTAATCCGAAATCTGATCGTCAAGTTCGATGAATTTATTAATTTCATCCTGAAGCGAAGATCAGCGACTGTCAACAAAGTGCGAAACCTTAGCAACGATTAGAAAATCGTCTGCAAAAAAAAAACAGTGATGCCGTTTGTGTGCCCTAGTGCCAATCAGTGTGCCGTGATGTGTTTCGGCACAGTGTGCAGAGTTGATTACGCCTTGGATAAAACCATAAATTGATATGTGAGACATAGATTATTATCATTAACTTTTGACCCATGAGTGCAATCTGTAGTTGTGAGATAAAAATACGAAGTTTTCAAAGGATTTCAGAAGCGAATGACAAGAATATTCCTAGAAGAATTATTGACAAAATTTGAGAAGAATATCAACGTGAATTTTAGTAGAAATCCAAATAAATTATGGAGAAAATTTGAAAGGAAACCCTCGAAGATGCTTTGAGAATGCTAACTTAAATTTCAAAGTAACTTCTTGAAAAAAAATCAGAGAAATCCTAAACAGTTATGATTAGATTTCCAAGACTATTCTGATATGCATTCCAAGGAAAACCTTAGGAATACTTCAAAGATTAGTTTCCAAAGGGTAAGTTTTAATGAGAATTATGGAGAGAATTTTAAAGGAACTATTGAAAATACTAAGATAATTTTAGAGTAAATTCGAAGAATTTTCTAGAGGTGATTCCCAAAGAGGTATGTAGAGAATTTCTAAGGTTTTTATGGCCGAAGATGTCAAGGAAATGCCAGAAGGAATTATGAAATGATAAATAACCTAGCGCACCGGCTGAAACAATCCGCAGTCTTCCGGAACTCCATTATTCGTGAGCAACTGAAAGGAATGGTACTCCATTTGGTCACCGTCACGCAATCTACTGCATAATGTTTACAATTTCACTTCACATCATTAATTACATATTTCAAATTTGAATTTAATTTTTCTGATCGGTAAAATCACCTCAGAATTTTTAAAATGTGTGAGACATCGAAGTGTTATGATTTTCAATCCCGGACTAAGGAAAATTACGTTGTTAAGTGTCAGTTTGCATTCACAGAATTTCCCCCGGTTGAGTGGCCACAAGTACCATAAAACATATATTCGGAGAGAAAGTTCCATTAAAAATTCGACGCAGGCTGTTCTCAAAATCCCAACATTCACTGCGAATCGTTGCTTTCGGAATACACGTTATTGTGTCGCTTGATGATCAGGCAGCAAAATAACGTATTCCAGAAGCAACAATTCGCAGTGAATGTTCACACAGACGTAGGACCACAGTATCAGTGAATTCGAGTGGTGCTCAACCCAAAACCCAACGCCCGAAAAGGGCTAATATTGTTTTCATCTTCCTCGTCTTCTTGTTCCCATCCCAAAACCCATCATCCACCATCCGACCCAGCAAGTGCGTATCAGTCAGCTTTTTATAAAACAAAGAACGACGACGACAGACGGGTCCGTCCCAGAGAAGAGAGGAGATCAAGAACGCAACCGACATGAAAACGACGATGATGATGATGGTCAACCAGGAAGCATGTGTGGTGGAGAGTTGACCATCGCACAAGAAACAGTAGACAATAACAACAAAAACAGCAAACACTTCTACACCCAATAAATGATACGAAACATCCAAGGGGATATGCGAGGAAGATCCGAAGAACGAACAGCAGCAGAAGTAGAAGAGTGGCGCGCAGGGGGAGAGCGAGAAAAAAATGAAAACTTATGGCGGTCCACCCACTGGCTAACCTCGTTTTCGTCGTGCTCTCACAACAACAACAACGACAACAACAAACGGTGGGCGGGTAGGTGCGGGGGCGATGGTGAAGCGACGGGCCGGGAGTTGGAGACACAGTCAGAGCTTGCTGTGCTGCCTTGCTTTATCAGCTCAGCTCACACTCAACTCACCGCACGACGACTCGCCTCAATGACACTCGTTCGTCCGTCCGTCGTCTGGTCGGAGAGCAAAATCATTGGCGATCGGCAGGGAGGCCCCACAGTATGTAGGCACATACCGCGGTCCCTACCCTCACGTCTCTTGACATTGAAAATTACCCAGAATAGTTCGCTAGCAAGCTGCAGCAAGCTCTCAATATCAACCGGAAAATACACCCCGTGTTTTTTTTTTTCAAACAAACGTGTAGTAACAAGCTTACCTTTTACGCCTCCTTTGGGTAAGCCTGTAAACAATGGGGGACACCCCGTATACTAGAACCACTAGTGTCACTGTCACTGGATAAACGAATTTGTAGTCACTCACTAAAGGGAATAGCACTTTCAGTCACAAGAAACCTGTTAATCCGAGCTGATCTTCCGACTTCCGAGTCCCTTTTGGGTGAGATTCACACCGAGCAAGGAAAAAAGCACTCCGGACCGCGCGACTCAAACCGAACGAGAGAAAAACGTGCGTGTCTCCACTCAGCGGCGTTTGGCGATGTATTGAAATGTGTGCGGTGGACCTCCTTTTCTGCTGCTGGCTGCCGTGTGCGGTGATTCCCGTGGATTGTTTTTCTCGCACTCGTCGGTCGGTCGTCGGATCGGGGCTGCCTGGTTTCACCAACACATCGTCGTCGCAGGCGCGAAGGTAGTGCAAAAACAACATTCTCAGCTCACTCTCTGCTGCTGCTGCCCATCGCACACACACAATGCAAGCAAGAGCGGCGGCAACAACCCACCCAAAAACTCCCTCACCTACACAATCGCTCCAGGAGCGGCGGCGGCACAGCAGCAGCAGCAGGCTTTGCACTTTCCAAGGCAAAAGGCATCCGCCGAACCGTCATCGTCATCATTTCCATCGTCATTGTCGAGCCGAACGAAGTAGGTAGCAGCCATGGGACGGACACTCGATCGTTTGCGAGCACGGTGAGTTTTGTTTTTCCTTTTTTCGTCGGGGCTCGATCATGATGGTTGGTTGCTGTGTGCATGAAGCATGTGGATTCTATGGACGAGTGTGTGGTGTGGTGAGCAGCCGCCCTTCATTCATCCGCTTGTGTTGCTGTTGCTACACACGATGAGGCGGCCGACGAGTTTTCGGTGGAGGTTGGAAACTGACTCCTTTTTGTACGTTGGTATTGGTGTGGTCGGTGGTGGTGGGCCGTGGGTAGTAAATTTCGTGCTTTTTTTCTGTATCCAGTCGGGTGTGCGTTCGTTGTTGGGTGGGTGTGCGTGAGTATACGGCGGGTGCGGACGGGCTTTTAATTTTATTTGGTGGAGTTTTCAAACCGGTTTTGAGAATTTTTGCGACGACGGTCGGTGCAGAGAAAGGAGGAAAACAACCCACTGTGCTGCCGAGATATGGGTTGTTTTCTCTTTTGACTTGGGTGCATGCCGCACGGATCACGTTGCGCGTGGTGATGATTGTAGTGGAAAATTTCATGACGCATGGGATGGCGGGATGGGTGATGCTTGTCTACATAACTACATGTGCAGTAAGTTTTTCCGATTAGAATAATTATTAGTTTATGTTTTGTGTTTTACCTGTTGATAGACTGACGCTGTTAATTGCTACTTATCATTTTAAGGCAATATTCAAAATTTCTACACTGACTTTATTGCATTTAACATGGACACATTGCATCATGCTGTGAAGTTCCATGATTTTGTTTTTTCAATTCGTTTACTTTACAAAGGGCAATCGCGAAGGCTCTATGTAACCATAATTTATTTTTAGTATCTTTACAAAACTTTCTTAAATCTAGGTGTAGCTGTAGTAACCAATTCTTGATGTTAATGTACCGTTGCTTGAATTTGGTCGTATTTTCGTAGTTTTAATATAATTGAAAAATTAAGTCTCGGACAGCCCTGTAATGGTGGTTACATATCATGAAGCATTTACGAAATCAGATATTTTCAAAGATTTTAAACTTTTATAGGTGCAACCGATTCCTAATCAATTGAGCTTCTGAAGGCGCAACAGAAATATTATTCTGATCTGATCCTAGTAATAATAATCAGCCCTGTAATGGTGATCGCTGATAATATCTGTAATCAGTAATGGTGAGCTGTCTTCGTGTAAACAAGGAAGGTTTTGTCAGTTTTTTTTTCCCACGGGGATCCTCTATTTACACCTACGAGGAAGCCTTCAGGTACAAAATCTTATTCTTTTTATTTGTCAGACCACCTAATTAGAACAAAATATGATTAAATGTATGTTGATAGAGTTGAAGGAAATTTGTTGTATGTGTTTCAAATAAGTATTTTCAATTCAATTTAATAAAAACCGTCAATAAACAGCTTTTAGTTAAAGGACTAGGAAGTATCAACATGCTTGGCATACACAGTTTTGGTCACGAACTGCTCTCTTGCTAATAACTTTGAACACAGTTGACGAAACATAATTCTTTTTGAAGCAGTAGATAGAATAGAGTTTAAGCTTGTTATTGATTTTAGTTTTAGCAATAAAATACATTTGTTTTTGCGTTGTAAAAATGAAGTGATAAATGCTCGCTGCACATCTCGGACTTAAAGCGTAAAAATTAATTGTTGTTGATTCAAATGTTAAGATTTACATACTCTTGCATTTCTATAGTAAGCTATGATCCTTATCTATCAATTACTTTAAAGAAAAATAAATTTCAACAACTTAGTGGAAAGTTATTAACTAATGAGCAGTTAGTGTGTATAACTGTGCATGCCAAGCATGGTTGTAAACGTAGGATAAAATATTAGACCAAAAATATAGAAAAATCGTACATACACATTGTTCTACAAATTTCATATTTTTTACATCATTTAGAATATCTGAAATTAAAAATAGTTGGCTTGACAAAATAGCAAAATAGATCTTGGTTTTATATTGGAATGATTAGAAAAATTGCAATTTAGAGCACATGCTATTTATAACTTCCTAAAAATTACATGCTGCTTCAAATATATTGTTTATTATTTTTCTATATTGCTTGTAAGCAGAGCTCCATACTTGCCGAAGAAAACATCGAAATAAGTAGGGGAAATGGATGTAATGTCGGCCTAAATGTTCCTAATTTGGGCCCATACATAATTTCAGCAATCGACTAAATTTTCAATAGCGACCAAAAATATCCATTAGTGTCGTACCCAAGTAACAATTTGGGTTTAATGAGGATTCTGTAGACCATGATTTAGACTTGTAGTATGCTATAAAACCTCAATAAAACTTGCAATGTTGCTTGGGTACCAATGACGCGTTCATCTAGATAAAATTGATAAATAGCAGATTTTTATAAACTGAGTAGTCCTTGGGGAAAATATTGAATAAACGTTATTTTAAGTTTTAATCAGCTTGTGATCTTCAGAGTATTGTGTGAATAGCCAGATGTGTTGAAAACATTATCCAGAAATCTTCAATCAACTTGAGATCTGTTGAGTGCTTCTGGAACAACCTACCGTCTAATACCCCGTACAGACTATGGCTTATATCATGTAATATAGGCTGCCTTGCAATGAGCACTCATACATCAAGGTTTCACTGGAAAGGGGTCTGGAGAAGGGGTCTTCCAACCCGCAACTCACGGCTAGTATGTTCGTGTCATCATCAGTTCCGCTCCTGATTCGTCCGTTGCTTCCTGGCTTCGACTGAAACGTCATACTCCGATGGCTTCAAATCCCACATCACCGATGGGACATACAGCACTGCACCGGATCTTGCTCGCCACGTTTTGGAACATCCCAGACCAGAACGCGCTGCCTGCTGCCTCAAGGAAGCCCCTGAGCCACTCAACCCAGTAGCGCTTGCAGATTCCTGTCATCGTAGTCGTTCTGGCCCTGTGGTTGAGAATGGTGAAGGGGTCTTGCAACCTTCTACATCAGGCAAGTATGCGTTTGTTGAAAACAGTTCTTCTCCTGATCCGTCTCTGTGTTCCAGAGTACCACCATGCTCGTTTCGGCTGATCGATCATTCTGCAGACCTCCAACCGACTTCGTTCGACCGCCTGTTGGTGTATTACCAGAACGTTCGTGGCCTGCGAACAAAGATTGATGATTTTTTCCTGACTGCCGTTGAATCTGACTACGGTGTCATAGTTCTTACGGAAACCTGGCTCGATGACCGCATTAATTCTTCTCAATTATTTGGCAGTCTATTCACGGTATTTCGAAACGACCGCAACCACCAGAATAGTACCAAATCGCGTGGGGGAGGCGTCTTGATTGCGGTATCCAAACGCCTAAGCTCCTGCATCGATCCTGCTCCAGTTTGCACATCTCTAGAGCACCTGTGGGTTAAAATAACGACGCCTCGTAGATCAATAAGTATTGGCGCTATGTATCTACCTCCAGACCAAAAATCTGATTCGAGCAGCATTGCAAACCACATCAGTTCGATTGGTACCGTGTTCTCTCGACTAGAACAAAACGACCTAGCTCTGGTATTTGGTGACTACAATCAGTCTGGGCTCTCATGGAACGTTCCTGCATTGATGTTCTTCGCTCGAATATGCCCGCATCCTGCTGTGCTCTCCTTGATGGTTTCAACCTGCATGGCTTAACGCAAATCAACTCGATACTGAATAGCAACTCTCGGCTGCTTGATCTCGTTCTGGCGAACGAAGCTGCACGGCTGGAATGTTCTGTCCTAGAAGCCCCAGAGCCTTTGATTGGCATTGACACCAATCATCCTGCGTTGGAAGTTTCCATCAACCTATCTGTTCCTGTTCGCTACGATAACCCCCCTGTTGATGTACATGAGCTCGACTTTCGTAGAGGAGATTTCGTCGCACTGAGTCACTCGCTTGCCCAGGCAGATTGGCAGTTCCTATTGATGAAGCCGTCAACTACTTCGCTGAGGTCGTTGGCCGGGCAATAACTGATTCTGTCCCATTGAAGAGACCCTCTCCCAAACCCACATGGTCCAATGTTCGACTACGGAATTTGAAGCGTCTGAGATCGAAGGCCCTCCGTAAATACTGTCGTACTCGTAACCCATTCACCAAACGATTATTTTCAACAGCGAGCAACGAATATCGCACATATAACCGCATTCTTTACAAGAGCTACAAAAGGCGTGTGCAGGCTAATTTACGGCTTAATCCAAAGCAGTTCTGGTCATTCGTGAATACCAAACGAAATGTGGCGGGGCTACCAGTCGCCAGCAATTCCCTCGAGAAATGTAATCTTCTGGCAGAACATTTCAAAAGCATTTTCAATGACACTACAGCTTCGTTGTCCCAAGTTGCTGAAGCGGTGAGGGACACTTCCAGTGATGCTTTCAATTGTTCGATTACCTCGGTTACAGTAGACCTCGTCGAATCCGCCATCAAGAAGCTGAAATTTTCTAATGCTGCTGGCCCTGACGGGATCCCCTCAAGCATCCTGAAGCGATGCTGTTCAGAGCTTACAACAACGCTTTCGAAGCTGTGTACAGCAGGGGGAGTTCCCTACGCGTTGGAAATCGTCATTCATGTTCCCGATCTACAAGAAAGGAGACAAGAGATCACTCAGTGTCTGCTCTAATGTTTTCGAAATCATCATCAACGACGCATTATTCTCTAGCTGCAGAAATTACATTTCTCCTGACCAACACGGTTTTTATCCCAAGAGATCAGTTTCAACAAATCTAGCTCCGTTCATTTCTTTATGTCTTCGGAGTATGGAAGCTGGAGCGCAGGTGGACGTTGTATATACAGATCTTAAGGCTGCATTCGACCGGGTTGACCACTCCATACTGCTAGCTAAACTTGAAAAACTCGGTGTATCCTCGGGTTTAACTCGTTGGTTCAAGTCCTATCTGACCAATCGGGAACTTTGTGTTAGAATCGGATCAGAGCAATCGGACTATTTTACAAACAGCTCTGGTGTTCCTAAGGGGGCAACTTGGGACCATTGCTATTTTTGTGAATGAGGCCGGACTGATCCTCCCAACTGGTTGCCAATCGTTCTACGCGGATGATGTGAAGATCTATGTGATTGTTCGTAGCTTCACCGATTGCTTGCGGCTTCAGCACCTAACCGATACTTTCGAAGAGTGGTGCTCAAGAAACTATCTCACGTTGAATGTACAAAAATGTAATATTATCTCATTTCATCGCAAGCTGAAACCAGTGGCATTCAACTATAGGATAAATCACCAACTTCTGCATCGTGTGGACAATGTTCGTGACCTAGGAATCACGCTGGACTGCGCCTTAACATTCAAGCTTCATTACTCGGGCATCGTTGCGAAAGCTAACAGGCAGCTTGGGTTCATTTTCAAGATCGCTGACGAGTTTCGCGATGCTGCCTGTCTAAAAACCTATACTGCTCTCTAGTGCGATCGATCTTGGAATTCAGCTCGGTAGTATGGTGTCCGTATCAAGCAGTTCGGATAGCGAGGATTGAATCTGTTTAAAGGAAATTTGTTCGGTATGCCTTTCGTCACCTTCCTTGGAATGAGCCTGTGAACCTTCCGCCGTACGAAGATCGTTGTCAACTCCTGGGTCTTGAAACACTAGAACATAGGCAGACGATTAGTCAGGCCGTGTTCGTAGCGAAAGTACTTATTGGTGATATCGACTCTTCAGGAATCTTGACTGAATTCGAAATCTACGCACCCGAACGAGTTCTTCGGTCGAGGAGTTTCCTCCATCTTGGACCTCGTGCTGCGAACTACAGCTTGCATGACCCAATACGTTTCATGTCTGGGCGTTTCAACGAGTTTTACGAGTTTTTCGACTTCAACTGTGCAGCGGAAACCTTTCGTCACCGTATTCAACGCAGACTTCTGAGAAGGTGAAGGATTGTGCTACCTGTTTATTTTTTGTTTCCGGTTCAACTGCATGACGAGGACTTCTACCTGATTCACGGACAACTCTATGCCATAGAAGGATAACTTTTTTTTTTAATGCTATAGACTTGATTAATTGTATTGTATTATTGTGATTCATGTATTTCGAAAAGATATGGGGTTTTTACGCCTTTTCTAGGCTTCTTCCCATTAGGCTTCATTTAGACACGTTAAGTCCGATGAAAAAAAAAACAAATTAAATAAAAAATTAAAAAAATAAATGATATAAGCCATAGTCTGTACGGGGTATATGAGGAATATCTGTGGATGGCATTTGATTTTTTTTAACATGAAGTGAAGATCTTCGGAACAATCTTAAACAACCTGAAGTCTTGAAAAAATCTCGGAAAAATATCCAGAGGACATTTTTGAAATCTTTGATAAGCTTTCGATCTTTAAATACTTCCTCGCCAATCAGCAATTTTGGGAGAATATCTGAGCTATTATTTGAGAAATTTCATTAAGGTTTTGGGAACACCCAGTTTGTACTCCTGATTCAGTGAGTAGAGTACGGAAACTGCACATATTGTAGCAACCGTACAGCAGAAACTCTCTTTGTCAATGAATGTAACGGAAAAATTGATGTAGTTGAACGGGAAAATAACGGACAATTTCACACACACAGAAAAAAAAAACCGTTCAAGATCTTCAAAATAATACTTGACCAATCTTGAATAAATAAATTTATTCGATGAATTAACCGATATATCCAATCTGCTGCAGAGTGTATCGGAGTGCTTTTTTCATTCTCTCATCTCTCTAGTCAACATGCCGTTGTGGTAGAATAACTTTGAGATAATACTTTAATTTTTAATCAGTTGAGCAGTTCCACGTCAAATGTCGAATAGAGAAAACTCAACCCCCGATTTGCATGAACCATGGCATAATTGCTCAAGTTCGGCTATTTTTGATCTAGTAAAATTTTCAATATAGCGTCTTTGAAATTTTTCCAAAAAATTATGGAACTGAAACAGCACTCCTGATCGAAATTATGGCAGAGACAAAGTTGTATGTTTTCTGGGAACTACCGAATTAAAAAAAATAAAAAAAGGAGAAGGATCTGTGCCTATGGGCTTGACGTAGGACCGCTAGTGGACGAAACAAATACATATGTTGAGGCTTTAGTTCTTTTCATTGATCTATAATCTATTATCTTAACTCCTTCTGTATTTGAATTATTGGCCCTGAAAAGGGCCATTTTTGTATGTTGGTTGTTGGCCTTTTACTTTTCAAATGGTGGCCCTGAAAAGAACCGTTTGTTGTTTTTTCCTGGTGTCCATTGAAAAGTTTGTTGGAGTTGGAGGGTATGGAATGAATAGTCGCTAATCGCTGTTGCCTTTTGGTGCTCCTTTTATTTTGGCGCTATTTGTTGATATTGCTGTTGTATTTGCTTCAGTGGATGGCGAACTAAAAATGAAAAAGGCCATTTGGGATCCAAGATATTTACATGCTGGTACTTTTGGGACGGCGTGCTTACACCATTGCACAGCGGTTGAAACTTTGCAGGTGATCAATATTGTAGTCAGCCTAACTGCAGTGGAATGTCCGAAAGATGGTGAGGCTTCACGTCCTTCAGGGTCACCACCAAATTTGTGGTGACCATCTCCGTCGAAAATGAAACTGCCATTTTGGATCGAAGCTCAGTTGGCTTTCCTGGGAGAGTAGGCTGTGCGTTTGTTCGAACCTGACGTTTGTTTTATTTTCCGTGGAGTTTTTTGTATCTATAATCGGTTGCTGATCCGGCCATAACCAGGCCCAGGAGACAAATTCTAGTTCCTCAGTGAGTTCACTAAGACAGAAGAAGCCCTGCGAGAGCTGCATCTCATTCTATTTAGTTCTACGTCCCTGTTATTTCCCGCTGAGAAGCTGTTCCGAAGACAAGTAGAACCTCCATGAGGCGTTCGATCATTCATCCCATCATTAGTTCCATCATTCATCCCATCATTAGTTCCATCATTCATTGAGTCGCAGCGTTGAACCTGACTATTGGCCACGAAAAGGCTTGCCAATGCACATCAAAAATCGACTACATACATCCGAAAATTTGTTTATCTCAAATCGAAGGAAGACATTCCGCGCAACTACCATAAACCGGACTAGTTCATGTTGATCTTCGTCAAGCTTCATCTACAATTTGGACTTCTACATCAACACATGTCAAGCAGCCTTCATGTTCAATTGGCTAAACTTGGTGAGTTCGTTCCATTTTGTAAATTTTTATCTTTTCAAACCAGTAACGTTGGGAGTTCACCTTTTTGTGGTGCGTAACTGGTATAAGATCTACCACCGAACCATAGTCGTGACAACTTCAAACTAGGGAATCAGGATTTTCCAGAAACACTGAAAATAAAATTTCGTTTATACAACGAAATTGCTCGTTTGTTCTACGAATTTATTCGTTGTTTTCTGCAACGAAATGGATTTGTACATTGTATGAAGCTAGTTTCGTTAGAACTGCCACACTCGCTATCGCTACATCCAACCAGCGGGCCACAAGTGTTGGTTGTGGAAACCGAAAAATGTGGAGTGTGTTAGTGAGGATGCGTAAAAATAACTTCATCTTTGGAAGGAATAAATATGACAAAAAAATAAAAATAAGTTTCAGACCGGACTCGACTCATGAACCTTGCGATCGTCAGATCTGTGCTTTCTCCATCGCTCTATCTGTGCTGTGAGAAATGGTAAAGCTAAAGGAAAATAAGAAGCACTCATGGAACGGTAATTCGATTTCGCTTGCTTTTTCTGCTGCTTGCATGTATTTTTTTTCTCTGACATAAAACCACCGTGACAAGTAATTTGATTTATTGTTGAAGCTTGCATGTATTGGTCAAACCGACAATATTTCTAAAAAAAATGTCCCATCTCCAACACACAATCAGCACTTTAGGAGACAATAAGCGCAGTTGTTGGTTTGATTGTACGAAGATGTATTAGTATATTATACGATTAAGGCGTAATATTGACATTGCGCCAGATGACAGGAAAAACGAATGTTTCGTACCATTTATGAAAGATGTGTTGTATGTACGATATTCATTTTTACGAGACGGTTTTCAGAGAAATAACGAAAATACATTTTCAGTGAATCAAAGGATCACATGTTAGTCCTTGTTACTTTTAATTACATGATAATAGTGACAAGACTCGGGTAGAGACCATACTGAATTTCTGTATTGTATATTTCAAATTAAAAACATTGTTTATGTTCATATATTTCACATAATCCTTTTCCCTTTGTCCTTCTCCTTTTCCTTTCCCTCTTCTCTTTTCAGAAAGCGAGTAATGGCGCTATATCCATAAGTCATAAAAGGCTAGGACAAGAGTTAGTGCTCATGCCCCAACCGTCAGAAGAAAATGGAGCATCACTTAACATTTCTAGATTTGATGCTTCCAACGACCAACCAATCATATAATTACCAAAATCGGAACGTACGGTACGAGATGTCCACGTTTCATCCATTTATTGGATTCAGAAGCATCGTGTTTAAATCTTCGATTTAAACAGAGCCGATGTTTTCTGAATCATCTTGCCCCTTAAATGCTGCACAGTAGGCCTGGCCGTTTTAATATGTGTGACGCATATTCGATGTGAAACATATATCAAATAGACAAGGAAAATGATGTAGGTTTATATATCATTTTCCAGGATGCTTTCAAGAACTGGCTGTGTTGGTGTTAGATTAGATTAGATTAGAAGCTCAGTTGGCTTTCCTGGCAGCAGCATTGCGCAGATCATTGTAGTTAAACTCAGCTGTGTAACGTTCGAAGGATGTCGTTGCCGTTGGTAATGCTTCTCATTCTGATATCCGCTTCCACTTTCTGGGTCTTCCAAATTAGTTATGACGACTGACTGTCCCCACAGCTAATGTAATTGCAACTTTTCACATTCACTGAATTACAGTCTGTTTTATACTTGCAGAATAGCTAATTAGGCTCCTCTCTTTTGGAGAATTTTTCGTCAGAGCGTTTCTAGTTGCAAGTATACCCTAATAAACAAGTACCATAAAAGAACTGTATCCCGAATAGGTAAACTATATCACAAATGGTTAGCATGATACCCCGAACACGTCGTTAAGCTCTCTTTTATGGTTATTTTTATAGGGTATGGCAGCATTCATACCGGACCAAGACGTGCTCCGACCAGCATTGAATTGGATTGTTGGTAAGAACAACTAGTGCTACTTCACTTTTTCACACCAGTGCAAGTCGATGCCGAGAGTGACGTTTATTGGATCCGTTTCTTTGCACGGGTGCGTTTTTTTTGTAATCAGCGGTGTGTAAGTGTGCTTGTGATTTTCATTGCCTCCCGCGAGGTCGGTTCACCGTGTTCGGAGATCACGCTTTCGGCGTGTAGTTCTATCGAGAGTCTCGTCACCGTGTGCGAGTTTGAACACGGTCCGGTTGGCAAATTAGCCTGGGAAAGTGCTGGTGTCCGTGGCGAGTTTTGGTGGTGATTCGGTGGCCGACGTTGCCGTGAATCAGCAAGTTTATGGCTTGCAAAAGTGCTCGTCTGCTGGTCTCTCGCCAGTGTCGGAGATTGTGAGCAAGCTGAATGATGCCTCGCTGGATATGCCCAAGACTGGACGGGTGGTAGCTGGTGGCCGTGAACGGTTCCTGGGGAAAGCACTAGACGCAAACCTCCTCCCAGGTGACCATGGCAATGCAAGAAAAATTGTTTTCGGTGAAAGAAGTATTACAACAACGGTAATTGCTATTAGAAATTTTTGCAAACAGTGACAGATAGCAGACATGAAACTCAAGTGGAGGTGCCGGGCAAAGGTGTTATATCCTAGGCAAACGTTAAGTTACAAATTCGCTGAAACTATATGAATTATTGCGTATTTCTGTTCTTCATTACATACGTTTATTCTTAGGATCTTCCTTCACAGGACAGTCGTCCTTTCCGTGAGAGGAATCCCCACAATTCATGTATTTAGCTGGCATGTACCAATTTTTTGTTTCGTGACCCCATCCCTGGCACTCACGGCACTGGGGGAGGTTTTGGAAATTTCCTCCAGTCTTCCTGAAGTGTTCCCACTTCACTCGGACATGGAGCATAAGGCTAGCTTTTCCTAGGGCCTTAAGATTGTTTAGTTCACTAGACTTGCAGTGGACTAAATAAAAATCATTAGAAATCCCGTTACGCGAATCGCCAGGACGGGATTTCATTTTCATTTTGATTACTTGGAGTGGCACAACTCCAAGTAATTTTGCCAGTTCATCTTTGATCTGATCCAGGGATTCACCACTGGGCAGTTCATTCATGACAACCTTGATCACACGTTCAGTTTTGGTGTCGTAAGTAAAAAATTTGTGCTTCTTCTCAGTAAGATACTTGAGAAGACATTTAAATCCGTCCAAGGTTTCAGCCAATACACGGCATTCACCCCGACGGCCAATTTGCAGTGAAAACTTAAATTTCACGATGTTCAAAAGTTCCGTGCGAAGAGAATGGTAATCGGAAGTGGTTATCACAATAGGGGGAATCTATGCCTTGTCATCATCCGTGAGCAAATAAAATTGATTACTCAAATTAATTTCATCATAAGGGACAACAAGAGATTACCCTTTTCTTTTGCGCTTAGGCGCCATGGCGGCAGTAAATTTTTTATCCAAATTGACTTCCAAGCAGATTATTATAAGAATTCCAAATCGATATCCAAGAAGGATTACTTTGGGTAAGGTCCAAACAAGGATCGAAGAGGAATTAGAGTCAAACAAGGTAGAAAAGTGATTGTAGATTGTAGTTATGTAAGGGGCACGGTGGCTATAGAGCATCTGTTTTTGCTTAATGAGCAGAAGATCATGGGTTAAAACCCAAGCCTCCATACATTACTAAGTTAATATATCCAGGCCTCTTTTGTAGAAAATCTTTAATAACAGAAATTGGAGGAATGATTCAGAAAACTAATAAGTATATTTAGACAAATGTGACGTACGCCTGATCCGGTTCGGAAGACATTCTTAACTACTTTGAAGGATTTCATTTCATTGTAATAGCTTCTTGTAACCGATAATCAACGATCGTCGGTCGTTGCTTGTTGTGATGTAAGGGGCACGGTGGCCTTAAAGTGACCAGTTTTGCTTACTGAGCAGAATATCGTGGGGTAGAACCCAAGCTTCTTTACATTACTGAGTTGATAGGATCGCGCCATTTTCTTAACAGGCTTTAAAAGATCGCATCACTTCCCAATGTGAATCCAGATCTAACTTACTCTTCCCATTAACAAAAACGTCCTTCCTGTGACAACCATGGAGATACAGAGGTATACTCGGTGTCTAGTAACAACGGTTGTTGAAATAATACACCGTTCACATTACAGCGTATATCACGTGATATACGCTGCCTTGCAATGAGCACTCATACATCTAGATTTCACTGGAAATCCTATGTATGAGTGCTCATTGCAAGACAGCCTATATTACATGATATAGGCTGTAATGTGAACACAACAATGCTTTCCCTCCCCGATGACCGTAAGGACGTGGTCGGCGCCGTTATTAACCTCAAAAATAAGGATTTTCCGGATTTTGTGCACTGAGAATGGATTGCGAGTCCCAAGTCCCATTCATATGGTTCTTTGTGCAAATTTCGCTGAATCTGGTCAATCACGGAGTAGCAACTACTGAAATGTATGGTCGTTAATGCTCATGTTCATGTTTTATTTTATTTAATTTTTTTGAGTTCGGGCTGTCCTTGTGCTGGCGTGGAGTTTTTTGGTGATCGCATTTGATTAGTTTTGTGGAGTATGCTTTGAACGCGAGCGGACGTGTTAATTTTTCGCTGTCAATTATTTCGCTCGTTTCGTCTAAATTTTGAAAATATTCCTAATAGTGTTGAACAACTTAACCTGAACAATGTAAAAATATGAAAGGATAGTTACCGAGCGCCGTGGAAATCTTTATCATGACCGAATCGTGTGCTGCGCCCATGTGCTGTGCATATGCAACGTTTTATCACGGAGGTTAATGTGTGCCCAAGCCCGAACCGAAGCCTTGATTTTCTTGGACCGTATGATTAGTAGTGATACTGTACCTGGTAGTCAGTCTACAGCCAGCCACTCAAGATGGAAAACACAAAAATGTGTGAATTTTTACCCAGCAAGCGGCTGCAGGTGGAAAATCAACTAAACTAGAAGTTTCACGGACTGAAACATGTAGATTTCAAGTTTTCTAGTGTCAAATTCAAAATAATTATTTGGTAAACATTGGAACATCATTTTCCAGGATGCTTTCTCGTACTCGCTGTGGTTGTATTAGATTAGATTAGATTGGATTAGCTCATATTTGATTAGTTTTGTGTCCCGGGCGCGATAATTTGATTTGGAAAGATTTGTGCTAATGTTTTCTCCTCTGTTGCTGAGGTGCTTGGTGTGCTCCCGCTTCCCTTTGTTGCCGGTGCGGCTCGAACGCGCTGATCTATTGTTAGGATTTTGCGATGTGCATTGCTTTTGTGGACAGAGTGATTTGAAAAAGAAAAGTGATAGGGGAAATGGGTGTAGTAGGTAAATAGTGTCTTTTTGTGTGAAGATTTCACTGTAATGTGTCGAACAGCCGTAACGGCTTTTAGTGCAGGATCGTTTTTGTGTAGATCAGACCTGCCCAACCTATCTAATTTTGCTTTTTTAAATGACTTCTTTGTTCGATGAACACGTTTCAAGCTGCGTTTTGTTTATTTCTCATTCATTCTGGGCTAAAACTCATAATGATTAACAAAATTGGACTAGACTTACATCATTGTTGAGATCCAGAGACCACGTTGGGCAGCCTTGGTGTAGATTTAAGTTTGCATCGCATCGCTTCTAGCGATGCATGGCTTTGCTCGGCACACCGCACCCATGATAATAGATCGCGTTCTCTAGACCCCACGCTTCAGCGTCAATGTACCCGATTGGGGGAAGAACCCGGAAGGGAGATACCGTTACCCTTAGTAGTAGTAGTGTATGATGATAGTAGAATATCGGTTGATGAGGTGATAGTAGCTGTTAGAAGCACTAAGAACATGAAGGCCGTGGGTGTGGATGGTGTCGTCAAACTCGAGCTAAAAAACTTGAGTATTGACTTCTTCAACCATCTTACCGTTATCTTCAACAAATTTTTGGAGCTTGGCGACTTTCCAATACACAAGCCTGGCAAAGATCCTACCAGTGCCAAAAGCTATCGCCCCATCAGCCTCTTGTCCTCCATCTCGAAGCTATTCGAAAAGTTGATACTGAGCCGATTGCTGGAGTTCTCCTACGAAAATAACATCTTACTCAAGGAGCAATTCGGGTTTAGGAAAGGTCATTCAACGATCCACCAACTAAGTAGAGTAACTAACATCATCAGGCGGAACAAGTCCTTTTCAAAAACATCTGCTATGGCATTGTTGGACGTTGAGAAGGCGTTTGACAATGTCTGGCATGATGGCCTAGTGTACAAACTGCATCGATATAACTTTCCGATCTACCTCGTGAAGATCATCAAAAACTTCTTATCGGGCAGTCATTCCAGGTCTACTTGAACCCCTCTGATACGTTCAACGTTGATGCAGGGGTACCTCAGGGTAGCCTGCTTGGTCCTATCCTATTCAACATTTTCACGCCAGACGTTCCTCCCCTGCCGGGTGGTGGTATCCTGTCAATGTGAGGGTCGAGTGATCTGTGCTCTGGCGAGTAAACTACAATCAGGCCTGGATGTTCTGTCCGAGTATTTCAAGAGCTGGAAGATTTGTATCAATGCAGCTAAACACAAACCATTCTGTTTCCACACTCGAATTCACCTCGGCTTGTTCCGCCTGCTAACGTCAAGATCCATCTTGATAGCACTTTCATTGAATGGTCGAGTGAAGTAGTCTACCTTGTTCTCACCCTCGATAGCAAATTGCTATTCCGATTCCATGAGGACAAGACATCCACCAAGTGTAACATCTTTATCAGGTCGCTCTACCCTCTGATAAACAGGAAGTCCACCCTGTCCCTCAAAAACAAGCTTGCTGTCCACAAGCAAATCATTCTGCCGGCTATTGAGTATGGTATGCCAATCTGGGAGAGTTGTGCTAAGTGCCACCACCTAAAGCTTCAGAGGATCCAAAGCAAGATCCTCAGAATGATCCTTAACAGTCCACCGCGAACTCGTAATTCTGAGATTCACTACCTGGCCGGTCTTCAAACACTCGAAAAGCGAAAGACGTCCACGCTGGAAAGGTTCAGAGTCGCCTGGCTGCGATCATACCACCAGATCATTCGTGATTTGGCAACCTAGTTCAAGTAGTTAGGAATGTTCCTGTGTTCAAATAGGTAGGTCATCAAATTTTTAAATTCAAACGAAAACCAAGCTCTAACCATCATATTAACTAGAACAAAGATGAAGAGCCAAATGCTAACCAATTGAAATGCTAAACCAAAACTCATTCTCTGAGTAATATTCGTTTACATTACATTGAGTATTTAGCTTGCCATCTCGGCTAGAAATTGGATATTGGATAGTCAAGCTTGCATCAAATTCCATGTTTTGACTTGACTGCACGGTCAGAAAGCAGGTTTCTGTATCCAGTGAAGTTATTCGGATGGACAATACCTATCGCATGATTGGCCTCTTCGTTCTGAATTTACTCACCATGCAGCGCTAGTAACATTTGATTCAAAAGGCTCGCTTAAACAGTCTACATTCACTGAAAACGAATCGTGTTCAGAGAGTGACCAATGCCTTTAGAAATGTATCCTTACGAATGAGCAAAAATTACTCACTCTCTGAGTTAGTTTCGTATTTTGTGTTTCGACCAGATAGGAGATTGCTATCTCTAGTAATGTTATTCACCTATTGTAAGACCTATTGTATACTGGACACAGGGTGACCAGTGAACCGGGAAATCGGTAAAAAGCTGGAAATTCTAAATCACCAGGAGAAGTCCTGGAATTACGATGATGAACCGGGAAAAATATACGTCGTCCTCTCTTTGGAAAATAATAATCTTCTCAACTAGTAGACTTTCCGGATACAATCACTTTGAAGAACTTATTCGATAATTTTGATGAAAATTCCAAAGGAACTCAGAGGAAATTTTAGAATGAATTTTAGAGATAATAAGGTATACCTTTTGGTTTGTTTTTTTCCGTCGATCTTGTTTTCCGTGCTGAGCACCAATGCTACCGACGTGCCAGGAAGGCAGCTCCCACACCTGGACCCTACCTATCGACCCATCAACTCATGAACCGGGGACCAACGGCTTTACTTCCCATCCGAAGGAAGGCGTGATCAGAGATGTTATGCCTCAGAACATCCCGGCGGCGCCGACTGGAATTGAACCCAGGCCTACTGGGGTGAGAGGTAATCACGCTTACCACTACACCATCGGCGCCGTTATAATAAGGTATGTAAGATACAAATGCCAATGGAGTTTTTGGAAGTATTTTTATAGAGTTTTGACTACAACGCCAAGTCAATTGTTTAAGTTCAAAGTAGAATTATTTGGTGGTTCTGTGTGAAATTACATGACGATTGTAAAGAGGATTACAGGTTAATTTCTAATGAATATTCTAAATAAATTCCGAGAATAATGCAAAGAGAATTCTTATGAGAACTTCAAAGAAATTCTGCGGGAATTAGAAAGATAATTTCCAGTGAATTCTAATGAAAGTTCCAAAGGACATCCGTGGAAAATATCAAGGGTTTCGAATTTTCAATTAAATTTCTAAACCATTTATTTTGTCATTTTGACAGTGAGCATGCATAAGGGCGTATACGTGATGTTCGATTCTCTCAATCGATTGTCTCTTTGCATTGCTACAGCTAAGCGAAACAATTTTCTAGAATTTGTTCAATGCAGAGTTGTAACAGGTTCTATTGGCTATCAAAACCAACAGCAAATGCACCGAGAAACGTTAAATCTAACGAGTTATTAATAAAAGAGAAAATTAACGAAGAGAATCGATCATCGCGTTTACGCCCTTATGCATCCTCAGTGTCGATTTATATATTATTGAATGGAACAGTAAAATAATCTCGTAGTCAACAATGCGGTCGTGCTTTGGACACAACCCTTAACTTTTTTTAAAAGTTAATAAGGCAAGAACAAATCACAAGTTTTTCTTTTGTCACTCGATGCTCGCAACAGTCGAGCCCCCTGGGGGGGGGGATAAAAAATAAACAAAAAACAATAAAACATGTTAAATTCGTTGTACATTTCACCTAAACAACGCTAACATTTTTTCTTAACCTTCGCATTAGCCTTATACTTCTTTGAAGCCGTGATTTTTGACACTAATGCCACAAATGTTGACTTTATTATATTTAACACTCGGGTTATCAACAAGACATTTCGCGCATAAGTTTTTGTATCCTTTCAAGCAAGAACATAGGTAATAATGTAGAAGAATAGGAACAATTGATTTTTGGGTATTGATAAATTCCGGATAAACCATCAAGCGGAATACCACAAACGTAACGTTCTGTTTTCAAAAGTTCCTCCCTATCCAAATATAACTCAGTCTTATCAACAATTGTGCTTGCTTCAAAAAATCAAAATAGACGTATGGATTCAAGAAGGTGTATTCAACAAAATCCATGTGTAATATTCAAAAGAAGGAGCCAAAATCCATCTTGACTGAACACAAAAACCATATTTTAACAAAAATACCTAGTTTTGTCAATTTAAAGCTGGCTTTGTGTGTGCCTAAAAATCATCACATATGAATTCAGCAAGGTCAATTCTATAAAATCTAAGCATAACTTTCAAAAGATATTATCACAATCCAACTTATCAGAAAGGGAAAACCAAATTTCGAAAAAAATAATACTTTTTGAATTGTAAACCCGATTCAACCTTCACTTATGGATTCAGCAAGGTCCATTCTATAAAATAAAAGCCTATTTTTCAAAGAAATGTCCCAAAATGCAATTTGGCAGAACCGAAAATCCAAATTTCTATGAAAATACGTATGGATTCAGCAGTTCTTTAAAATCCACGCCTTTTTTTTCAAAGGAAGGAGCCGAAATTCAACTTGGATGAACAAGAAACCCGAATTTCTATAAAAATGAGTACTTTTGAGAATTCAAACCCAGTTTTCTAAAAAAAAAATGTATCATGCTTCAAAAAATGTATCATCACGTATGGATTCAGCAAGATCCATTCTATAAAATCGAAGTCTATTTTCAAAGATCGGAGCTGAAATTCAACGGAGCAAATACAAGTCTATTTTTCAAAGATAGAAGCCAAAACTCAGTTCGACAAAACAGAAAAATCATTTTTGTATGAAAATACCTTCTTTTGTGAATATTAACCAGGTTCGTTCTTCCGCTATTCAGCAACTTCCATTCAATAAAATCCAAGCACAAATTTCAAACGATTGAACCTAAATCCAACCTGGCTTCAAAAAAATCTACCATCACGAATAAACTCACAAAGGTATATTCTTTAACATCCAAGCCTGTTTTTCAAAGGACAGAGCCAAAATCTATCTAGGCTGATCAAGAAACCCAAATTTCTAAAAAAATAGTACTTTTGTGGATGTAAACCCAATGTCCATTCTTCCATTTCTCAGCCTAATTTTCAAAGGATGCGAATCTCACAAGAACGAGGAAGAGGTCTAAAGGAGCGGAATCTACGCTAAAAGTTAGTTAAATCACTTCAGGAAAGTTCAGGCTAACATTAAATAAAATTCAATCACTCACCAGAAAAGTTTGGACTCCCTAAAGAAGGTTATGAACCACTTCAGAAAAAATGCTACTACATTTGAAAAATTTAAGCTCAAAAAGTGTTAGAAAACTAGATGACCTAAACAAGATTGTGTCTTTGCCAAATGCCAAAGCAGTTAAGAACAGTTCGGAAAAAGTTGAATCAATGCAGGAAACCTTTGACTCATTTAGGAAAGGGATTAAATCAGCTAATGTTGCTTCACTTAAGAAAATGCGAAACCAATTCTTTAAAGATTGGATTCGGGATTTGTTGGATCACTTTAGGGAAGCATAGCATAGCAGAAAAGTTTAAACTTAGTTAGAAAAATGTTGATGACTTATTCGAAAGTTTGAACTCACTTCAGCAGAAAAGTTCAGAATCAGTTTTGAATCTGCTTTGGAAAGTGTCACCTCAGTTAGGAATTTCCTCAATCGTTTCTGATTTGGTCTCACTTCTAAAAAATTTAAACCAATTTTGAAAAGATTGGATTTAGCTCGGAAATGGTTGAATCACAATTCTTTAAAATCTAAGCATAACTTGAATAATTTAGTATCATTGCAGCAGGTTTGTAAGTTAAGAAATTTAAATCAAATGCAAAAATCTGGCGACTATGCTGGGAAAATCTCCCTAGAATATCAACAAGTTTTCAAAACTGGCCTGTTGCATCGAAGCCGAAGTTGTGCAGTATGATGAACTTATGCTTTCTCCAGTGAAACGTGCAAATCGAAATGTGTTGCTCACCCTCCTTCCAGTAAACGGAAGAACCCAAAAGAAGGTGGGGGAGAGATAAGGCATGATAAAAAATTAAACACAAATCGTTCACCGTCTTCGTCGTTGCCATATTTTTCATTACTTCTTGCAACTCTTCTCTGTCACTGCCACCCGGCTTCGGGTCGGTTTGGTTCTAAAAATAAAAACACCCCGTCGTCGTCGTCGTCGTCGTCGTTGCCGTCGTCGCCAACCCAAGAAAAAGCAAAGATCCAAGAAAGGAAGACGAAAAACAACATAACCCTCCTCTGTGAAGTCCACCGCGCCTGGCAGCACACTCACACACACACACACTCGTTTATATCGTTTATGCGCTTCATCAGTCCTACTACCTACGGTCCTTGCCGTGCACCAGAGAGAGACAGAGAAAGACGAGTTGACGGTTTGTGTAGAACTCCTTCAACCATCATCATCGTCATCATCATCATCGCCACCGACCGTCACCATGATTCACCATTTCCCTTTTCTGCATCGTCTTTTTCTTCATCGCCTCCTTCGTTTCGCCCTAGCAAGCAACATGCATTTTCCTCACCCATCATCTTGCTCCTGGATCCTGAACGACAGCTGCAAGCCAAAAGAAAGAATTGCTGCTCACTAGTCTCAGGATGGGCTGCATACGCCCATATAGGGATGTTTCATTATTCATCTGAAAATTCGAACTGTCATGCATTAACTATAATCCTATCGCTTACAGCCCCATCATCATCATCGGCTGAATTACCGCCCAGTCACACTTGGATGAAAATTCGATGAAACCCCTTCGCTCCACCGCCGGCCCACACGTCACGCACAAAGCTGGGCTGAATCGGGTTCGCAAGCAACATTCAGTAAATAAATAATGAAATGTGTGACACCGACACCATGTGGGCGCAGAAAGTTTCAACCAACATCGTCGTCATCGTCACTGCGGTGGTGGCGATGGCGACCCAACCCAAGCGGCGGCAGCTGGCTCGAAGAAGTTGGTTTGGTTGGTGCTGGCTGTTGCTCGCTCGTCGCTCCTCCAACATGGGTGGCAAATGGATGGTTGCTTTTTAATGTTGCCCCGTTGTTGTTGTTGTTGTTGTTGTTGTGGATGGTGGATGGTGGCTCTCGGCTGATAGGTGAGATGAGGTGGGAGCTGTGGGAGGTCAGCAAAAGTTTTATATTTTTTCGGCACCAAAATGAACCGGTTTGCCGCGGATAGTTTTCAACCTACATCGCTCGCAACGGCAGCAACAGCATGCAGCAGCAACAGCAGGTCTCTGAGGTGGAAGATGAGCAAAATAAGGTAAGCCACGTGGAATTTTAGTGATGAGATTAGCGTTGGCCATGCGGTAGCAACGATGTGGTTGGTTGATTAGTTGGCATTGTCTGAGTTTTAGAGTTCTCTAAATGATTATTGTTTTACTGTAAATCTGGGGGTTCGGGCGGTCCAGAAAAAAAACTTGGAATAAGGATGCTATCTTCTAGGAGGGAGTACGTCACCGAAGGACATTTCGCCACCAAAAATTTTGCCACCGCACAGATGAGTAACTATAGTCGCTATATTCAAAGGCCGGTGGATAGAATTTCGATCTTCCAAAAAGTGGAACCAATTCAATATATTTTAGACCAACAATTGAAAAGGTACTAACAAAATTTATAAACAAACGTTGATTATTCTTTCCACGCCAATCGAACGCAAATTACCGGCATCATAGGATAGGGGAAACATTCCACAGCCCAAAGATGATATTAGTTTGCGTAGGCGAGCCTTGAGTCACGAAAAAATGGTTTCCGACGTTTTGTTCGCAATAGCTGATATGCTCTTTTCTGTTGTTAGTCGTGATTTGCTCGATTGGTTCCGCTATTTGACAGCTCAATTGGTTCCCGAGATTCTATCCGCCAGACATATAGCGACTATATTAGTAACTAGTAAAAACATGAAAATACAGTTTGTCGTGTACATCATGGCAGATAACTTGACCGTTGAATTTTAGGCAAATACTTTGCTTACTTCTTGTGCCAGTCGTATAAACATGATGATCTCAGTACTTATTTTTTATTGCGTTTGTTTCTCAGTACATATTCAACTATAAATAAGTTTTTTCAGAGCTGGTTGGAAATGCTATCTAACATGAAGCTTTAGCGTGACAATTTATTAGCTAGAGAAAGATCTGAAGAGGGTAGGTTGATAGTTCCGCTAGAGTACGGCAGTATGAAAATTGAATAGAAGTTGAAATTGAGCGAAGGGACATTAATGTGACAGTACTGGGTGTAGTCGAACGCAAACTTCTTTACCTAACTCATACATGAATGGATGAGGAGACTTGAAGTATTTCTTCAAATCTACAGGCAAAAAAGTGCGCATTTGTCTTGCTGTCTGTGGCTGTGAAATAGTTCTAGCGACGTTTCATCACTACCTAAAGCACCACGTTGCCGAAAGCATTTCCAGTCGACCCAACGATTGTGTTGCTCCTCTCGTCAAAACCAACGCAGTCATCTCAGAGAGACTAGTACTGTCGCATTAATGACCCTTCGCTCATTTTCAGCTTCTATTCAACTTTCATACTGCCGTACTCCAGCGGAACTATCAACCTACCCTCTTCAGACCTTTCTCTAGCTAATCAATTATCACGCTAAAGTTTCATGTTAGATAGCATTTCTAACCAAGATCCCCACGATAGTGATTACGTGCCGATCAAAGTTTCAGTTGCCAGTGGGAACCCGACGAGGTTCAAGACTGTGATACAGGGGTTACTCAAAATAACTAGGACAGGCAAATTTTTGGTCAACTTTGAAGTGTTGTAACTTCGTCAAATATGATCCGATTTTAAATCTTCCAAGAGCATTTGACTGGAAAACTAATATTGTTCTACGATGTTGCCACAAAAATAATCCTGGTCACCGGATACCGGAGATATTCTGGGTTTCCGGAGGGCTTGTCTAACTTGCTAAATTTTTGGTGAAATTTTATATATGATGCTGGTTAAATATATATATATATTTTAGAAAATACAACGAAAGAAGAACCATTTCTAAAGCGAATCATATGCCAAGAACTAAAATTGGCCTATAATCAACCGAGATATGGCCATTTCCCTGGAATCGGTTCTGGTGGAGGGTTCTGAATGCGGGCAGATCATTTAATCACTCAAAACATGCCGTGCGACAGCTCTTTCGATATACTTTAAATGCATCATTGACCACATTGGCCACTCTCGGAACATCCAGTATGCCCCCGGGGGAACCTGGAGCAGGGGACAATTGCATTTTTACACCAAAACATGCCGTGCGACAGCTCATTCTTCATGGTTTTTCATGAATTGGCATTAATTAAACTTCAAATGAATCAGTGACCACATTGGCAGGTCTCGGAACCACAGGATACCCCCGGGGGAACCTGTAGTAGGGGGAAATTGCGTTTTTACTCAAAAACATGCCGTGCGACAGCTCTTTCTTCATAGATTTTCATGAATATTCTTTCTATATACTTAAAGTGGATCATTTACCACATTGGCCGCTCTCGGGACCTCCGGTATGCCCCCGGGGGAACCTGGAGCAGAGGACAATTGCATTTTTACACCAAAACATGCCGTGCGACAGCTCATTCTTCATGGTTTTTCATGAATAGGCATTCATTAAACTTCAAATGGATCAGTGACCACATTGGCAGCTCTCAGAATCACGGGATGCCCCCAGGGGAACCTGTAGTAGGGGGCACTTGCGTTTTTACTCAAAAACATGCCGTGCGACAGCTCTTTCTTCATAGTTTTTCATGAATATTCTTTCTATAGACTTAAAGTGAATCATTTACCACATTGGCCGCTTTAGGAACCACTGGGATGCCCCGAGAGAACCTGTAGCAGGGGACAATTTCGTTTTAACTCAAAAACGTGCCGTGCGACAGCTATTTCTCCATGGATTTTCATGAATATTCTTTCTATAGACTTAAAATGTGGGGGCGACCCCGGCGTAGTGGTTAACATCCATACCTCTCACGCCAAAGTCACGAGTTCAAATCTCACCCCCGGACAAGTCACGAATGATCCAAGAGTGTTAAAGGGACAGTAAAAAAAAGACTTAAAGTGAATCATTGACCACATTGACCGCTCTCGGGACCTCCGGTATGCCCCCGGGAGAACCTGGAGCAGAGGACAATTGCATTTTTACACCAAAACATGCCGTGCGACAGCTCATTCTTCATGGTTTTTCATGAATAGGCATTCCTTAAACTTCAAATGGATCAGAGACCACATTGGCCACTCTCGAAACCACTGGGATGCCCCAAGAGAACCTGTAGTAGGGGACAATTTCGTTTTAACTCAAAAACGTGTCGTGCGACAGCTCTTTCTCCATGGATTTTCATGAATATTCTTTCTATAGACTCAAAGTGAATCATTGACCACATTGACCGCTCTCGGAATCACTGGATACCCCCGGGGAAACCTGTAGCAGGGGACAATTGCATTTTTACTCAAAAACATGCCGTGCGACAGCTCTTTCTTCATGGATTTTCATGAATATGCTTTCTATAGAATTGAAGTGGATCATTGACCACATTGACCACATTGTTTAAGTCCACCTTCGGAAAAAAAGTTGATTTGACTAAGTATTTTTAATTTAGGAAACAAAATAAAGTTATCTGTTATGTTAATCATTGCTCCCAGCCAAGACGATTTGATGATTTTGGTAATCTCTATTACTGCTTAGTGATGAATTGATGAGAATAAAGTTTTTTTTTTCAAAGGAAAGACATCTTGAGAAACGAAGATTGTAAAAACAAATGAAGTACTAACAACATGGCGATAGCATAAACATTAATTTGCCATAATCCATTTGTGAACAAGCTGTTTTGCTTTCATGAAATCGCTAACAAATGCAAAACATTGTTATGCGGCGTTTATGAAGATAATTTACACACTGTATTGTTTTTATGTAAAGCCATTTTGCTTGATCCTATTCCGTTTAGTTTTATGATGGCATTAATGGTGGCAAAGTAGCCTGGAAAAAGTTAAACGTCAAAATTTGTTTATCTTCCGATAGTTTTCTTGTGCGATCTCCAGCGTTGGATCAACAAGCTGCGTGACATCCTTGATAAGGGCAATTCATCTATTGGAAGCAGGTACTCAGGAAGTTTATCTACATACGTTACTTGGAACAGGTGGAAGCTCTATCATTCCCGAAAAGTTTTCCTTCTTCCAGATGATGCGATAAACTTTATGTGCGCTTGCCTGGAATTTTTGGAACAGTTAACCCTTTCGTCGAATGAAATCGGCAATCAATTTCCAACTGCCGGACAGCTTCTGAAGTTTACTGAAAGTAGTTTTCAGCAGTCCTAGTTTGACACTGATGCTATTCGGATCATCATCACAACGTTATTTCTGAAGAAGGCTGCCATTGACAATATGCTGTGTATTTCCATCAATTTTAAGAGTCTAATTTGACGGCTTCCAGTGCTTCGTAAACCGCATTCACTTCGCTCCTCTCAGTCGGCTGCTCTGGTGTTGTTGACCGATTTTGCTAGAATTATTTCTCGATTATCCATTGGCATTTCCTTGGGATTCTGCGTTTGAAGGCCCCATTCGATTATGTTTTTCTCTGTCTCTAGGCGGTTCCATCTTTTTAGTTTTATTTGTAAACAGTGGGAGGTCACCACCAAAACGCATCAGTATATATGAAAGGTTTTATAATTGCTTTTAAAATGATAAAACACCTCTATTGAGTATGTTGTCGTGACATCAATAAGACAAATACCGAATGATTTACTGAACAGTTTTTTAAAGGGATAGAGTGCAGTATTAAATTCATTTTTAAAACCAGACACTTTCTGATTTTCTCGTCAGACTTTAAAAGGTTTTTAAAACAGCCACCACATTTTCTGAAAAAGACCGCGACCGCGACTTCTTTGCATTCATTCCCGAAGTCTCTAACAACATATCTGTCAATCAAATATGTCAACATGAAGTCCTCAATGCACTAAAAAATTTGGACGCATCTAAAGGACCAGGACCTGACAGAATTGCACCTGTATTCTTGAAGAACCTTTCAGAACAACTTACCTTTAGAACGCCTTTTCAATATGTCTCTGAAAAATGGGAAATTCCCTGAAATTTGGAAATCGTCTCATTTGGTGCCTATTTTCAAATCAGGCAAGAAATCTGACATCTGTAATTATCGTGGAATTGCCATTATCTCTTGCATCCCAAAACTTTTTGAATCAATCGTAAACGACAAAAATTTTCAGCAAGTAAAAAATCAAATTACAAACTAACAGCACGGCTTTTTTAAAGGTCGTTCAGCTACCTCTAATCTTCTTGAAATTTGTAACCCTCATTCTTAACGCAATGGACAATGGCAAGCACGTGGAAGCTCTTTATACTGACTTCAGTAAAGCATTTGACCGAATCGACATACCATTATTAATCCTCAAATTGCAGAAAATAGGAATGGAG
Source organism: Ochlerotatus camptorhynchus (assembly GCF_037179485.1). Taxonomy (NCBI): domain Eukaryota; kingdom Metazoa; phylum Arthropoda; class Insecta; order Diptera; family Culicidae; genus Ochlerotatus; species Ochlerotatus camptorhynchus. The sequence continues at coordinate 6,531,385 of NW_027040845.1, forward strand.
CCTGGACTTCTGAATTGGCTCCAATCATACTTAACCCAACGCAAACAAATAGTTCGTTTTCAGAATAAACTTTCAGAACCTATTTCGGTCACCTCATTTAGGCCCAATTCTTTTTATTTTGTACGTAAACGACATTTCCTACATACTTAAAAAAATAAAAGTTCTTATATATGCAGACGACATGAAGCTCTTCATGGAAATAAGTAATTCTAGCGACACAGAAGAATTCCAGAATGAAATCAACTTATTCAACACTTGGTGTAGTAAAAGTCTACTCCAACTCAATGTAAAAAAAATGCAACGCAATTGTATTTAGCTGAAAAGTAGAAACACCTCTTTTTGAAATATTTTTAGGCAACCAAAAAGTAGAAAAATGTAAAATTGTAAGGGACCTAGGTGTGATCCTAGACTCCAAACTCACTTTTGTAGAACATAATAATACAATCATAACGAAAGCAAATAGTATGTTGGGCTTCATTAAGAGGTTCAGCTATAATTTTCAAGACCCAAACACTATCAAATTATTATATATTACATACGTAAGACCTATTCTGGAATACTGTAACCTGGTATGGAATCCGTACATTGCCATACACGAGGAACGCATAGAATCCGTCCAAAAACAATTCCTTTTATATGCCCTTCGGAAATTGAATTGGACCGCATTTCCTCTTCGCCGTGAATTTGCAATGCTTTCACATCGCATAGAATCAAAAGAAATACTTTCACAATTAAACTTCTACACACCCTGTCGGCATCTAAGAACACGAAAATTATTCTCAGAAAAATCACACAGAACAAATTACGCAAAAAATGGCCCCTTCAATCGAATGATGCGACAGTATAATCTACACTGTGAAGTCATTAGCATCAGTATGTCAAAAGAAGAAATTAAAACCAAACTAAAACATTATAGAAATAATGCATAGTATGTAAGTAAAACATTGTAACCATTGTATGTAGTCTACTTTGCTTGACGAAATAAATAAACTAATTTAGAACAATAAAATAAATAAATTTAGAACAAATTTAACCACTTCAAACTATATAGGGAACAACGAATAGAAGATAAGGAATCACATAGATGAAGACAACTAACTAATTTTTTTCCTTGTTCCAGGATCATCCTCGGTGGACAAAGCCGAGTCTTGTGACTATCAACAAGGCATAAAAAGTAACAAGGACTAAGATGTGTTTCTTTGATTACTGAAAAATCCTGTTCCCCTAGTTTGAAGTAGTCAGGACTAGAAATCGGTGGTAGATCTTACATCCCGTAACGTACCACAAAAAGGTGATCTACCCAAGTTAGGGGGAAACCAGCTAACTTAATCTTGGACAGCACGCTTCAAGCTCAAACTCGGCCGGTTCCAGTTGTAGTAGTAGTAGTATCATAGAGGTAACTCTAAGACTAGTAGGTCCCGAAGAAACGAGCTCTACTTTTTGGCTCAGCTCTGGTACTATCTTCGGTCCCAAGCTAATCGATTCACCCCTCGAAACATAAGAAATTCCACTAACCCCTCATTTTATCTGTCAAACTTTCATAGCGAATCAAAACAAACCTTGTGTAGTACTAGAATTTTGACTAGAATGGGGTACGTTAATCGTTTGCTTGGGACCAATAGCAGCAGTGGCGTTGAACATTGTTCTCCAGTACACAACGAAAGGGAGCCTGTACGGAATCAGCACATTTCTTCCATTTTGCCCGCATTTGCTGGATGTCCGCTTCGTCGCAGTCGCTGCTTTGAAATTGCCCAGTATTTTTCGATTGGTCGAAATTCCGGGCAATTCGGAGGATTCATTAGCTTGGGGACAAAATCGATCTTGTTGGCAGCATACCACTCCTGAACCACCTTGGAGTAGTGGCAGCTGGCAAAATCAGGTCAAAAGATGACTTTGCCCCGATGCTTGTGGGTGAACGGCAATACACGCTTTTTCAGGCATTCTTCGATGTAAACTTGGGATGTCACCGTCGAGGATGTAACGAATGATTCCGTTTTCAGGCCACAACTGCAAATCGCTTGCCAAATCACGGCCTTCTTCGTGAACTTGTCAGCAAACACGAACTTGAATCTTCCCGGCACATCCCCACGTCCAGTCGTGATGTAAAACTTTTGACCGGGAAGCTGCTTAAAATCGAGTTTGACGTATGTTTCGTCATCGATCAAAGTGCAGCCCTTGTGTTACGTCAAAACACGGTCGTACAAGAGCCTTGCACGCTTTTTGGCCACGGAATTCTGCTTCATGTGCCGGTTTGGATGTTTACTGGCTTTGTACGACTTGTATTCTTCCCTGACAAGGATGTTCCGCACCGTTTGAAAGTTGACGTTGTACCTTCTGGCCACATCTCGGATCGAAAGACCGGGGTTGACTTTAAAGCACCTCAACACCTTGCTGCGCAGCTGATTCAGTTTTTTCGTAGGTCCGCTGATTCCTTTCCACACTCCATCAGGAGGAAATTCTTCCTGCGCTGGAGGCTGGCGGACGTCGTTCTTCGAGGAGGAGGTCTTCGGCGAAGCACTGAGGCGGGAGCGAATAACCCCGGATCTGACGGGGGAAGAACTGGTAGCAGCACTGGCAAGGGCGTGCGATACAACCATGCCTAGGAGAGCCTATCCCAGGCATGGCCATAGACCGGTGTACTGGTGGAGCGAGTCGATTGCTATCCTCAGGGCGTCTTGCCTCCAGGCGAGAAGGAGGATGCAACGAGCTCGTACGACTGAATCTCGGGAGGAACGCCGTGTCGCTCTTCGAGCGGCTAAGGCAGCCCTCAATAAAGAGATCGCCAGACGCAAGCGCGCGTGCTTTGACAGCCTATGCCAAAGCGCCAACACGAACCCATGGAGGGATGCCTACAAAGTGGTCATGGCAAAGACCCGCGGCGTGACGGCACCCCCGGAGAGATCACCAGCGGTACTGGCTCCAATCGTTGGGTTCCTGTTCCCGCGTAGGGACGTAGACTCCTGGCCGCGGATCCCAGGCGCGGATCAGGGAGAAGTGTCTAGAGTGACGAACAGTGAACTTGGCGGTATTGCCAGGTCGCTGGTGGTGGGCAAGGCCCAGGGCCCAGATGGGATCCCGGTTGTGGCTCTGAGGGCGGCCGTTGCGGAAAATCCAGACATGTTCCGTTCTGTTTTTCAGACTTGTCTGGACGTAGGCGTCTTCCCAGATGCGTGGAAGCGGCAGAAGCTGGTGCTGCTTCCGAAGCCAGGAAAACCCCCTGGGGACCCGTCAGCATACAGACCCATCTGTTTGCTGGACACCACTGGGAAACTGCTTGAGAGGGTCATCCTCAACAGGCTGTCGGCCTACACCGAAGGTGTAGACGGCCTGTCAAGCAGCCAGTACGGGTTCCGTAAGGGCAGATCCACGGTGGACGCCATCCGCGACGTCATCCAGACGGCAGAGGTGGTCCATCGGAAACGGAGGGGCATTCGCTACTGCGCGGTGCTAACCTTAGACGTGAAGAACGCGTTCAACAGCGCGTGCTGGGGGGCGATAGCCCGCTCGCTACACCAGCTCCAAATTCCCGGAGGGCTGTATAAGATTCTGGAAAGCTACTTCCAGAATCGTGTGTTGACGTACGACACAGAACATGGCGAAAAATGCGTTAGAGTCACCGCAGGTGTGCCACAAGGCTCCATCCTGGGCCCGGTGTTATGGAACGTCATGTACGATGGACTGTTGAGGATGAGATTCCCGGTAGGCGTGAAAATTATAGGTTTTGCAGACGATGTCACGCTGGTAGTCTACGGGGAATCCCTCGAGGCGGTAGAGCTGACAGCGGCTCACTGCGTCAAGCTTGTGGAGGAATGGATGAGAACCAGGAAACTGGAGCTCGCCCATCACAAGACGGAAGTGGTCGTAGTCAACAATCGCATGTCAGTACAGCATGCAATGTTGACAGTCGGCGGAAGCACAATTAGGTATGTGCGCTCTCTAAAACTCTTGGGGGTCATGCTCGACGATAAGCTCAGCTTCGGCTGCCACGTCTAGTACGCCTGCAAGAGAGCGTCTATGGCTGTGGGGGCATTATCCCGTATGATGTCAAACAGCTCGGCAGTGAATGCCAGTAAGCGCAGGCTCCTCGCTGGGGTCGTAGTATCTATCCTCAGATACGGCGGCCCTGCGTGGGCTGCGGTACTGGATATTGACTGCCACAGGCAGAAATTAGAGAGTACACACAGGCTAATGTGCTTGAGGGTGGCCAGTGCATACCGCACTATCTCGAGAGAGGCCGTCTGTGTCATAGCAGGGATGATGCCAATCAGCCTTATCATTAAGGAGGATGTGGTGTGCTATGACGCGAGGACCGCTCGAGGGGTGCGCAACAACGCGCGAGTTGTGTCGACCGCGAGATGGCAATCGGAGTGGGAAAACTCAACAAATGGGAGGTGGACTTACCGCTTGATACCTTCCGTACCAAGCTGGGTCAACAGGTGCCATGGGGAAGTAAACTTCCACCTGACACAGTTCCTGTCAGGCCATGGCTGCTTTAGGAGCTACCTGCATAGGTTCGGACATGCAAGCACTCCCATCTGCCCCACATGTGCTGGTGTCGAGGAGACCGCCGAACACGTCGTGTTTGCCTGTCCACGTTTCGAGCCAGTATCGAGCGCTATGCTAGCGATATGCGGAGCGGATACCAGTCCGGATAACATTGTTCATAGGATGTGTGGTACCACCGAGAACTGGAGCGCGGTGGTGACTGCGGTCACCCACATAGTTTCGGTATTACAACGACCTACTGCCCGACTAGATCGTTAGAGTATTGCTAGAGAGGCGCCATAGCGCTACAGCGGCCCCTCCCACGAAGTAATGCCTTCGGGCGGTTCCGGGGAGGTCAAGGACCAAGCGCACAGGGTAAGGTTTAGTGGGTCTGGAGTGAAATTCTCCCATCCCCACACCCTGAGTTCCTTCTCAGGTGTCTGTGAGCAGATTCCCCTCCTTGGGGCAAGACAGCTTTTGATCATGAGTAAAATCGGAGTTAATTTTGAGTAACTCTGAGTAACTCGCGTTGCTCAACATAAAATACACATAGCAACCGATACTGTCAAGCAAAGCAAAGCAACAACATTTTAAACGGTGCGCTTACTGGGAACATCTTTCAGCAATTAAAAGGCAATTGCACGTGTATGAAAGGAACTAAAAGCTGTCCCCTCAAAATCGATGGAAGATTTCTATGGTGACCTTACGGAACAGTCAGAGCTGTCTTGTTTTACTGCCATGCCGATGACGTTTTATTAGGGGGAACAAGCCTAGGGGGAATTTCAGACAATCCCAGTTCGGTTTCCCAACAATATCAAAGGTAACTTCGGAAAATCCAAAGAAGGAATATGAACTATCCCAGGGAGGATTCCGGACAATCACAGGAAGAATTGCACTCAATATTGACGGGGATTCATGACTGTCCAGGGGGGATTCCATATAATCCAGTCAATCCAAAGGTTGATTCTGGACAATCCCAGTATTAAAAAATGGTATGTGATGGTTCCTACATCCTTTCGACGATCGCTCATTGACAAACTTCATATAAGTTTCAGAATAGAATCAACTATGAAGTTGGCCAGAACTAACCTATTTGGACCTGGGATGAACAATTAAATAAAAGACTGCATTCAACAATGCTCCTTTTGTGTTAAATATCGATCAACACAACAACACCAGACGATGAAAATTCAACCTGTTCCTGTTCAACCTTTTTCAACTCGTGTCTATTGATGTCTTTTTGCAGGAGTATCAGGGAAAACAACGAACGCTTCTGGAGAGAGTTGACCCTAACTCTGACATTTTCTAGCTAAATATTCTCCCTCTTCCTTAATGAATGCTGGTAAATAAAATGTTGCTTATCACGAAAGAGTTTCCTCATTTCAGGCATGTACTGCAACAAAATATGAAACCTCTTTGACCGATTTTGTGAGATTGAGTTTTAATTTTCATGAGCTAAATTAATCTTCTGAAAACATTTGACCAAATTCTTACTTCCTTAGTCTTGAAATCAAACCATCTAGTGTTTCCTTCCCGGGCAATTTACCAGAATTATCATTTCCCGATTCCCAGAAAACTAGTTTGACTTCCCGAGAGGCAGTTTTTTTGTACGAAAACCATGTTAAACATATATTATATTAAAAATGAACACACAACTTATGGGGAAAATTGATAGACATTTCCGGGGAAAGTTTGGTGAATCTTTAGTGCGAAGTCAGGAAAGCTTGCTGGCGAAGAATCTTTAAAACGAAACAGGTAGACGCTTCTGACACAAACTGTGAGAAACTCCCGGGCGAAGTTAGAAGAGACTTCCATGCAAATTTAGGCAGCCGGATGAAACTTTTAGAATAATTCAGAAAAGTTTTCCGTGGGAAGTCCGGATGAAATGGGAAATAGTTTCCACTTCCAGCGGCAGGACTTCTGATTGTAATCTAGGACTTCTGATTATAATCTGATACTGTTGGAATGAAAAGATGATGAAACTTCCGTTGAACAATGGACGAAGGTGGAAGATTCTTCCAGGGCAAGTTTAAAAAAAAACTTCCAGGGGATGTTGGAACTTTCGTGCAAAGTCAGACGAAACCTCCCAGAGTAATCATAAGAATCCTTCCGAAGAAGCTGGTCGAAATCTTCAAGGGGAAGTTGGAAGAAACTTCCAGAAATTGTCGGAAAAATCTTCCGGGAGAAATCCTGACGAAGTTCTAGTTTTAATAAATAACTACCGAAAATATTTCCCGATTTCCGGGAAGAGTCTTCAGCTATTTTAAGATTCCCGGGTAATTATAAATGACTGGGATATGGAAACACTAACACCACCACATCACCAAAAACTTCAAAGACATTACACTTTAGCCATCCATCCTAGAAAGCAAAAGAGACCTAAACATCCCTTGGCTTGGACAAGAGCCATCTAACTTGGATCTTTTAATGAATGAAAACTAAATCTTGAAATCAAAACATTCTGTCAGACGGGGATTGTTTGAACATTATTTGATGAAAAATATTAGACTACTTTGTTTGTTTTTGAGTAAATATTGAGTAACTCAAATTTACTCACTGCAAATATATTAACTCTGAGTACAGTTGTCTTACCCCTAGTTCCCCTCTGTATAAAAAAAAGAAAAAAAAAACACTCCATCACAGGGTTTCTATGCAGGTTTTGAGCACTCGACATACTGTTGTTTTCGGCATCTTCAGCATTTTAGCCAGCTTGGAACCGAACCCCTCCGGATTGTCCAGGTGTTTGTGCATAATATTTTTTCTTCTTTCGAGTTCCGATTGACGTTATTTCTGAACGCGATCGACTACTTTGATCAAACTTGCACCAGTTGTTCTCTATAGAACAGTGTAAACAAACCACTGTCAAAGATTTTTGATTACCAACACTAGAGGCGTGTTGTACTCTTTAGTCTTTAGTATGACTATGATTGCCCTGCAAAGAACCTTTTGGTATGAATTTTAGTTGGGACATGTTCAGAAATTTGACTCTTTTGAAATATCTTGGTGGCCCTGAAAAGGGCCGATGGTTATACATGGTTAAAGCCTTTGGAAGATTATGATGACGTGTAGGGAGCTGGATCAGCAAATCGGACCGGACAATCCCATATTCTTCGGTTCAATGGTTGGGCACTCGCAAGAGTCTCGGTCCGTCTGCTGCTGGGCAGGGGTTGAACTGGTGTCTGCGACAGGTTGGAAGGCCGCTGAAACTAAAGCTCCTCCTCTTTTTAGTTTTTCTCGTTGAACTCCTTCTCTCAACAAGTGGGTAAATCTTAGCCTTCAGCAGAAAGACGCTTAACACTTTTTTCGGCGAATTTATGATCCTGTTTCACGTCATGGTTCGTCTCTATGACTGTTCAGATAATTTAGAACTTTTATTTATTTTCTCTACTGCGTTAAATCAAACGAGTAGAAATAAGAAGGGATGTCGGTTACTCGCTCGAATAATTGAAAATTCCATAAATATTTAATCGAATAGCTGGAAAAATCTTTATGATTAATCGTTAATCGAATAATTTGACTTTTAGGCATCCCTAGAAACTATTGCAATTTTATGTTTTTTGGTGGTCCTTCGAAAATGTCGAACAGCAGAATTACAACCAGCAAGTGTAACCCAAGAACCAAAAGCGGTGCGATGCTAGTTTTCATTGCTATGACGACGACTGAATTAAGGGGCTTAGAAGCAGAGGGGTGAACGTCAATTCTCTTCTAAGATTTCCTCTTTTTATGACCATGGCTTCACTAACCTATTTCGCACTATTTCTGCTATGCTTTTCTATCATCCAGAACAACAAACGTATCAATGAATGTGTTTGCCGTCGAGTTATTAACGAAACAGAAATTCGATGAAGAGAATCGATCAAAGCATTTTGTGTAGTCGTTGGGGGCGTGTGGTTCTGAATATGTCGATGAGTGTGCAAAATGTTACGCAATTGCATCCTCCCTATTCGCACACGCCGGAAGATTGGAGGCGAAGCCACTTCGACTTGTTTCGTCTAGTAACGACTCTCTGATGACAGTGTTGGGGAAACAGCAATGCTACATCGACATGTTTCGTCTGGAAACGATTCTCTGATGACTGTGTTGGGGAAGCCGCATATGCATGTACGTAATTGGTAGATTTGTTAGTTATTTCGACACTTTTGGACAATGCTTTACACTTTTTTAATAGTTTTCAACAGTCTGAAGCATGGCTATCGATTGGTGATAAAATTATTGAAATTGGTCCAAGGGCAGCTGAGTTATTAACGTTCAAAATCTTTCATAATTTCGTTACATGTTGCATGTTTGGTTTTCACAAAGTGTACCTTCATATAGAAATCGCGTAGTCAATATCGTCAATATTGAATACGCCATTTTTAAATTTTTACCGAATTTTAGCTCAAATGTGAATGATTGACCGTAACAAACAATTATGCAAAGCTTCAGGCAAATCTGAGAAGGATGCGTCAGATCGGTCCGTCATTTGGCGTGGAACTGCTAAATGATTTCTGAACCGGTGTACCGCTATGGAAACCTTGTTCCTGATTGTTTGTCATTACCCAAGTAACAATTCAAGCTGAACAGTAAGAACAAAGGCTGACTATTGGTTGATTTAAGGTGTACAAAGCTGATTAACAGCAAGCTGAATATATAGTTGATTAGTAGTGTAGGAAGCTAATTGTATCCCCATAATTAAACCTCAATAAGTTAGCTGATCTAAAGATTGAACAAGCCTTAATTAAGCTTAACACTACTCCACAAATCAGCAATGCACTACAAATATTTTGATAGCTCGTTGCATTTCCGGCATTTTAGCTCTACTGAATTCACTGCCTAATCCTAATCCTTGTTTCTAATCCCAAGCAGTGGCTGAAGTAGATACAAGGTAGAGGAGCTTTTTAGGAATAGCTGCTGGTAGAAGTGGGCTGCGACGACGTAGGAAGTATGAACATTTGTATTTCTTGCTATATTTCACTGAATTTTCAAACAGCATTCCAAATAAAAACTCAATTATGGCACTTAAATAGCTTCCACATGAACATCGAAATAAATCGGGCACTTGTGTCCACATTGTGTTCACTACACTTGAAAATGAGAGGAATATTATACTGTCGCCAATTGTTGTTTACAATTCTGCATTGCTGTATAATACTCTTCCGGTTGCTGTAATTCAACTTAAATTTGACGTGTTTCAAGTTAATCATCATACCTTTTGCCAAACATATGCTTGAGTGGTCCAGTAGGTATGATTGATGCCTGTGAATCAACGACTGCCGGTTCGAATCCCGAAATGCAAAGGTAATTTTTAGACTTATAATAACAATACAAATATGTACATCCATTTAATCAGCACCTTGCTCTGCAGTCCCATAAAAATATATAAGATATGAAGCGGTCTTCCATTATTTTTTTTTTTTTTCTAAATAGAACTAGAAGGCTGAACAAGGGTTGGAAAAGACTGTTATTTAATGCCTTAAAAAGCTTATAATTTATATAACTGTTAAGCTTTCGGCTGATTAAAATCACCAGATTTAGATGTTTAAAAGCTGAAAAAAGGTTAACGTGGTCTATGTACAACAATTATTCAAACTAAGGCTGGATTAAAATCGATTGAACAACACTTGTTAAGCATCAAATTGTTACTTGGGTATTACCTGGAAATTTGAAGAGCTCAAACATCCAGTTTCACAAAACATACGGCAATGAAACTGGAACTCCACCTTTGCTGCAGTGGAGCTAACAAAGAGTTCCAATTTAATGAGGGCTGTTGTAACAGTGTACAAAATCCGTGATCAGGAAAACTTGAGGTGATAGGGCATATCATCCGTCATGACGGCCATTTTTAGACTACTTCTGTTTCTGTTATTGGTAAATGTTGGATAATTAAGTTGAATTCCCCCTTTGAAGCTCTCCTAACGAGATTCCTGATAGTGAGAAAACTGTTTGTAAATTTTTGAATTTTGCGCGAATTTTGTCCTTCAGAAAACCCCAACTTTATCACTGTCCACTCTGACTAATAGCGTCCAGCCGTAAGTTTTGATTGATATGTCACGGTGCTATTCTTACTATAACCTCCCGAAGCTTATACATCGAGCGCTACACCCAACGTAGCAGAGCCAAATTTCCTCCAACCAGCATTTTTATGAATGAATGAATCTCTTCCTTCCGCATAAAAAAAAATCCGGATCTATTTTCGTCGCCCACACATTTTTTCGTTGTTTTGATCCATAAATAACCAACACCCACCCGCTAGGCTGCAGCCTGTTGGGAAAAGTTGCCAGGCAAAGGAAATGGCACCTCCATCGCTTTATGTTACGCATCGATGGAGCAGCCGAAGAGCTGCTGAGGAGCAGCCATCATCATCGACATCGCTCGGGGGCACCGGCGGAAAAATCGATAATCCACCTACTGTGGCCTGTGGACGGTGGCAAGAAGATGACGGCATCCATTTTCCCGCTGCGACGCATAAAACGGGAAAAGCCACCACCCAAAAAACGCCCGCCGCTGGGGGTGGAAGAAAAAATCTACCCTCATTTCGTCGCCCACTTTCAGAAACGGGGCATATGTTTACAAGGCGCGAAAAACTTACCTCCTGCTGGGGACCGGTTCTATCCATTTTGAAAATTATCCATTCTCCAGTCGGTTGAAAGTCACTTTTGTTCACTAGAAAATTTTCCAGATTTTCACATCAATTTTTTACATTCTACGGAGTTCACAACCGGACACAACCGCACGATTCGACCAGTCACTCAGAAATACGCGGCTTACGAGCCTTCCTTCCGAGTTCTGGTGCGAGTGTCGGAAAAAAAGGATGAGAAGTTGGGCTGTGTGTGCACTTTGTCGGCTCCTCTCGGCAACAAGGAGAGAGAGAGAGAGCGAGAGTGAGCAAGAGGGGTGGTGGAGTGTGAGTGTGGAAAATCCACCCCTCATTTTCCTTCGACTCGGTCTCGGATGCGCTGCACAACACAAAGACGCAGTCAATCGCCTACCTTTAACCTATACAGACACACGAGGGGTGGTGTGGGGTTGTATGGGTGAGGGATTACCGCGCCGGGTTGTTTTGCGTTGCGAGCGAGACACTGCACGACACAAAGCGCGCGTCTTCATATGTAGGTACAACTTCTCCGGTCCCCCTCAAACAGGCGCGCATGGAAGGAAAAAAGTAAACATTTTGGGTGGTGGTTTCGTGGATTGTCCGCTACTGTGTGAAATGGCGCTCAATCGACGAGTGTTGTGGCGGGAAATTCAATTTCAGAGTAACTGCATTTTCACTGCGTGCGTGCTATTGTTATTCCAAATAATGAGATGGAACATCTGGGGGTATGATTTCAAACATTACACATTTTGATATACCGTAATCCGGGGGCAAATTGATCATTATGGGTTGCGTTTTTAGATGCCACGTAGAATGTTTTCTGTGATATCTAGAGAAATCTTGATAGCATTTCATTATGAGAGTAGATTCTACTGCATAAATTTCAATTTTATTTAATCTTTCGTTACTCGCGCCAACTTTTGTAATACGTCCTCATGCGTTGTACTTTGTACAGCAGTGTGAGTTGTTGCCATTTTGCTGCCGAGAAATTGATCTAAACCCAACGGGGGTATTCCTTAAAAACTTGTTTTGTTCTAAACAAGCTAATCTTTGATTACAGTAAATCCCCAAAAATGTGGATAACAGGAAAAATTTAAATGACGAGGGATTTGACTTAAACATGGAATATCTTGAGATCCTGACCAGATAGAAAGTAAATGTCTTCGGCAAAGTTGATCAGCGAGCAAAGCCTTCTGGCTGGTGGACAGTAATTCAGATTTTTTACTTCATGGCGCTAGTATTTACGTAGAATTCTCGCATTTGATATATCTCGAGACCTGCTCAAAAGTTCCTGCCATCGGCAAAATTGTCCAGGAGATCAAAACCTGTTCGTTGGTGGACAGTACAGAATTGTCTCACTACGTGGTGCTAGGATTCACGTGATATCCTCGCATATATAATATATCGTGATCCTGACAAGCTACATAGTTACTGTCTTGCGTTTAAGAGATTAAGACCTTTTGATTGGTGAACAATAGTTTCGAAATTTCTCAATACGTGGCGTGCGTCGCATATCAACTATCTCAAGATGCTCAACCCTCAATATTATGGAATAATACAATAATAGCGGTGTAATGAAAGAGATGATAATTTCATGTTCAGGATCTCGAGCTATAGCATATGCGAGAATTGTACATGGGTCATTCCAGCTCAAGTGTATAAAGAATAAAAAGTTTTGGTCGATTTCACCGATTTGAATCAAACTTTGCCTTCTGAACAAATGACTTTTTTTGGTTTTGCTCTTAAGTGCCAAGATACGTCTGGGCCACAACCCTGGATTTTCAGGATTTTTAAAAATTGTATTTTTAAGCAGAGATTACTCCACAACCAAGTACGCTATTTTTGATCTTGGCACGCCATTTTGAAGGTATTTTAATGTAGATTTATATTGGTGTACTGACATTTTAATTTTGTCTTAGCTACTACAGACTACACAGATTACAGTTTTCTGTATCAAGCACTGAAATCCTCTCCTCTATTTATGCTTTTAGATTAGCTATGAAAGTCCCTCCTACTTGGAAAATTATACTATAGAGCGGTTTATACAACCCCAGTTTTTTTTTGCTGATGGAGGTGATGATGATGATGATGATGGTCCCACCTCTTACCCCTACAAAGGTTTGAGCTGGACGATTTATCTTTAAGATAATTAAATATGACATTTTAACCAGGTTGGCAAACAAAATCGAACTGGTTTCAGTTACAGATATAAATTCCCTATATAGTTTACAGTTGCTTCACAGCGATATAAATGTGGAAAAGCTCAGGCGTCCACTTCTTAGTTCGCCTTTTTGTCCACCTAAAATATTCATAAGTATTACAAGCAATCAAGAGTTAATGAACAATCAACAAAGCATCCTATTACACTAGCAACCCCGCAATCTGATGCTATCATAATTTTCAGCAATGTCAGGAATGCTCACGAACCCCTAACATTTGCCAGAAAACTTACTACTAACTCAAGGTATCTTTCAAATAAGCTTCAAAATTGCATTTTTTTTTATCAAATGTTAAATTCAGTCCTCTATATCCGTAATACGCGCGCGAGGCTCAAACCTTTGTAGACTACTTTTTTTTAATTAATCTACTATTAAATCAAATATTAAAAAGCCATCATCACCCTCGTGGCGAACAGAAATAGTTTTTGCAGTGCTACAATAATTATTTTAAAGTCGTTATGACAGCTATCCATATAAAATAATCCGTTAGAGATAACTTCGTCAAGATACATAATTTGTCAATTCATAAAAAAATCACTGGATAACTGTTCAAAAGACAGTTTTAACGTGTGAAATGCAGTGTCTTTTAAATTCTGTTAGTGCTGCTGAACGTTTGATATGTCTAGACATCGAATTGAAAACATTTATTCCTTTATAATATAATGAGTTTTGTGAAGCACAAGTCAAGAAATGTGGTGTTCTTATTTCAACCGCGTTTCTAGTATTATATCTATGAAAGTCACTTCCTCTTCCAATTCGATCACACAAATATCGAGGCAGCAAACCGTTAACTACTTTAAAAATGAACACCATAGTCAAATATACAATTATTTACTTCACCGACAACCATTGTAAGGCGTCTAACATCAAAGTTGAGGAAGGGAATCTATTACATCTCAAAATCAAACGCATTATTTTACTCTGCAAGCGCTGTAATCTCGATATTTGTGTTGCATTGGCCAGAAATAAAATGGAAGGGCAAAAGTCAAGATGAGTAGAGATGATTGATTTGTATAGCTGTATTTTACTGGCAATAGCTAAATCGTTTTTCAGTCGACATAGAATTCCATACTTCTTGGCAATTTTCTTGATGACATTGTCAATGTGAGAGTTGAACTTAAGTGTGTCATCATCACTCACGCCAAGATATTTAATCTCCAGAACGCGATCAATATTCTCATCATCAATTACAACAGAGACGTTCTCATTTCCTCGATTCCGCGAAATTACCATAAATTTACTTTTACCATCTACTTAGAGAACGCAAACTCTTCATTCAAGTGTAAAACGGCATCATCTAAATCCTTAGCTGCAATGAATAACACAGTATCATCTGCAAAAAGATTAATGTCGCAAAATCGTAAAACACGTCGCAAGTCATTAATATACATAATAAATAACAGGGGCCTTAATACACTTCCCTGGGGCACTCCAAGGGTATTCCCCACGGGACTGGAAACAGAATCATTAAAAACAGTCCGTTGAGTTCTGTCAGACAAATAGCTTTCAAACCATTTATATGCAGTACTGGTAATTGCAAAGCGCTTGATTGATCTTAACAATAAAGGCCTAGAAATTGTTTCAAAAGCGCGTTCAAGATCCAAAAAAACAGCAACAATCGTATCTTTACACTCCAAGTTATTTTTCCACTTCGTTAATACCAAATTCAACGCGGTTTCACAAGAATGACCTTCCCGATATCCCGATTGCTCTGGTATCAACAAACTATTACTATTTAAATACTCCAACAGCTGGCCTTTAACAACAAGTTCTAAAATTTTCTCTAATGTGTGCAACATGTTGATGGGACGAAACTCTTCGGCTTTAATCGTTCCAGCAACTTTTTGAATAGGGACCACAAAGGATTCCTTCCAAATTTGTGGCACATGTCCAGTTTGTAATGATTCATTAAAAAGGTCCAGCAAGATGTGGCCAATGACATGAAAGCAATCTTGAATAACTCTAGCATTAACATTATCTACTCCAGCCGATTTTCCTAATGAAAAACAAATAACTCTAAGTTCATCTAATGCAATTGGGTGAAAAACTTCAAATCTACAGCTACTATTAACTGGCTGTTTTATTTCGTCAGGCTCATCGATCAATTCAATGGATTGATTAATCAATGAAACACTGTCTACAAAATAATTATTAAAGTTAGCTGAAATAACTTGTTCTGACTGTTCTAATGTGCCATTAAAAAGTATGGACCGCGGTTTGCAATTACTAGGTTTTAATAAAGATTTCAAAATTGTCCATAACTCTTTGCTGTTGTTTTGATGCTGATCAATTTTCCTTTGAACATATTCACAACGTTCTGTTCTGTGTCATATTCATATTCATAAATCTGCGTTCCCCATTTTAGCAGACGGTCTGTATTGAATGTTGAAGTCGTATATGGATAGTTCTAAAATGTATCTTTGAAGCCTTGTCACATATATACCATGTTTGCCATTTTATCGAAAATACCAACTAACGGTTTGTGGTCAGTATAAACCGTAAATTCCTGCCCATTCAAATATTTATGAAACTTTTTGATTGTACTCACTAAGGCAAGTGCCTCTAAATGGAGAATCGGGTACTTTTTTGAGCATCATTTAATGAAAATGAGGTGAAACAGATAGGTTTTTCTACGCTATCTACAACATGTGAAATTACACCACCAAGTCCGTATCCCGAGGCATCGGATACGACTATAGTCTAGTCTAGTCTAGTCTACACATACACAGCCAGTGAGGCATCGGATACGACTATAATTGATGTTTTTTTTTATCATAAAACTCTAAAAACTGGGTAGCCAAGAAAGACGTTTTACTTTCTTCAAACGCTTTGCTGCAATTAGCATCGCATACAAGGGTTGGTTGGAAATGCTAACATGAAGCTTTAGTGTGATAATTTATTAGCTAGAGAATGATCTTTAGAAGAGAGTAGGTGGATAGTTCCGTTAGAGTACGGCAGTATGTCTGTTGCATTAATGGCCCTTCGCTCATTTTCAACTTCTATTCAATTTTCATACTGCCGTACTCTAACGGAACTATCCACCTACTCTCTTCTAAAGATCATTCTCTAGCTAATAAATTATCACACTAAAGCTTCATGTTAGCATTTCCAACCAACTCTGAAAATCGCTAACTTCGCGTATGAAGTAACATAAAAACACTTTGAATCGCATACAAGTTTAACACCATTCTTTGTAATGTTGTAATAATTTATCAGTCTTAGGAATGACTTCAATTCTGTCACATTCTTAGACACCTTTGCTTCCTGCATGGTCGTTATGTTACTTTGGCGTGGTAGCAGGCCTTCTTAATTTATAACGTTACCCTAAGTAGTTCAAACTAGACATAAAAAACATACATTTCTCCCAATTAACCTTAATTTTCGCATCTTGCAATCTTTCCAACACTAGATATAATTTTTTATTGCACTCTTCCATGTTTTTTTTCTACGATAAGAACGTCATCCAAATAGCAATGTACATTTTCAATGCCCTCAAGCACTTTGTCCATAACTTGCTGCTCCCTCCAACTCTGTCCTCTGGATTTACCGTCCTCGTCAAATTTTTGGGCGTATGGCTTATATCCCAGTCGTTCTTTGATAGGAACCCCAGGTGAAGGTTGAATTAATAGGGGGAATTACTTGTATTAGCTGCGTTATAGACTGCCAGCAACTTGTTCATACTTGATCCAAATTTTGGAGACGGATGTGTCAATGATGCAATCTGACCGTTCCGGTCTTCGTTGGTAGTACTAAGATATTTTGCATTCTTGCCAGCCAATTCCCATGTCGCGATAATTTTCTCTGCGGTCGCAAGGGTAAGTTTATCTTCATTTAATAACGTTTCCCGAAGGGATTTTTCGCGGACTCTTGCTAAAATACGATCCCTTATTGCAAGATCTTTAAAATCTCCAAAAGAGCAGAATTCTGCCTGTAATTTCACAGACAGAACAAAGTCTCCAACCGTTTCATCCGGCTGTTGCATACGATTATTAAATTTTAGTCTTTGGATCAGTATACTTCAACAACATATTGATATTTTTCTTGGAACTCGAGAAAATAATAGAGAACCATCATAAGGACCCATCGATTCCGGATGTTCCGGATTATGGTTTCATATGGTCAAATTTATTATCTTGCGAGATATCAAATCACATCTACTCGATGAAATATAGCCAATGACACTCAAAACGACAACCGTAGAACCATATGGTCACCATAGAACCGGTTGTGGATACTCCATGTGGTCCATGGATACCATGTGGTCAAATTTGATATATCTGATCCTGGAAACACACATACACACTAGCGCCGCGTAGTGAGAACATAAGGCCTTGATCAACTGAACAACTTTTCCGAAGACAGTAACATTCAGATCGGTTTAGTTTCTCGGCGCCATACCAAACATCAGGTTCCAGGTATGCATACATTCAGGTGTGAAGGGACGTACCGCTGTAAAAAATCACTATTTTGCAGATTAGAGCGCAAAAAATCGTGCCAAATATCCAAATGCACACAAACTTCAGGTAACTACCTTTAGTTTGAACTCAGTTTTCCAGTCTTCATTTCATTTAACAAGGAAGACGCTAATACCCCGTTCACATTACAGCCTATATCACGTAATATAAGCTGTCTTGCAATGAGCACTCATACGCATAGGATTTCCAGTTACCTGATTATCATTCAGTATCATTGGACAATTCCTGGAACATGAAAGTGATGCCATGAATATTTAAAGCTGACTACGAGAGATAGGAAATATGAAAAGTTAAATTCTTAAGAAAATTCCATTTCTTTCGACTGAAACGCAAGGGGGTGGGGGAGGGGTAGTTTTGAAGAATCCTATGACTTGATTGTCATCATTAAGTTCATTTGAATATTTTATTTCATATAACTTAAAGATAGCTTACGCGTCTTCCTTGTTTAGATGAAATGAAATGAAGAATGGAATACTGAGTTTAAACTAAAGGTGTGTGCATTTGGATATTTGGCAGGATTTTTTGCGCTCTAATCTGCAAAATAGTGTATTTTTACAGCGGTACGTTTCTTCACGCCTGATTGTATGCATTGTTGCCTGGAACGCCCTGAAGGGTGGTATGGCGCCGGGTAACTAAACTGATCCGCCTCCAATATGGAAAACCTCGTGATCCTGCACACATAGAATGTTACTGTCTTCGGAAAAGTTATTATTATTAAAAGCTGTTTTTAGGTTAATGCTTTTTATCTGTTTCTGCTATTAGTAGGATAAAGGGATGACATTTAAGGGAATCATGAAAAATGTTGAGCTTTCGCAAACACGGACAGACTTTTGATAAAACAAA
Source organism: Ochlerotatus camptorhynchus (assembly GCF_037179485.1). Classification (NCBI taxonomy): domain Eukaryota; kingdom Metazoa; phylum Arthropoda; class Insecta; order Diptera; family Culicidae; genus Ochlerotatus; species Ochlerotatus camptorhynchus. Next base: position 6,549,981 of record NW_027040845.1, read on the forward strand.
ATGATACACCTTTTCGAAGTGTGCTACTTACATACACCCTGCATGATTCATTGATTTGACAGATCGATTTTCACATGCGTCAGATCAGATACATCGATTTTTGTGTTGAAGGGAAGATACGTCGGTAACTCAGAAAGAAATGAGTATACTGTCTGTTGTGCTGGGAATATGTGCAGAAGCAAACTGCTGTGACTCATCAAGCTGGGTGGCTGCATCTAAAAAATATTTATAATGTTTATTTTTTTTTAAACATACCTATCAGTAGCTGAATCCCATTAAAATCAATTTTTCATCTACTTAGAATCAACTTGACGCATCTGCTGATTGAAAATGATTGCTTTGTTTTGACGTAGGACTACGTCTTTGATTTCTATATGGGGGTACACTTTGTGAAAACCGAAAATGGCACATGTAACAAATTAAGAAAGATTTTGAACGTTAATAACTCAGCTGCCCCTGGTCCAATTTCAATAATTTTATCACCAATCGATCAGAAATATGGCTACGCATCGATGTTGATTTTCAAAAAGAAATTATTGAAAAACTGGTAAATGTCCAGCATTGTCCAAAAGCGTCGAATTAACTAACAAATCCACCAATTACCTACATGCATATGCTGCTTCCCCAGCACAGTCGTCAGAGAGTAGTAAGTAGACGAAATAAGTCAAAGTGGCATTCGCCTCCGATCCTCGGGCGCGTGCGAATAGGGAGGGTGGAATTGTGTAATATTTTGCACACTCATCGCCATATTCAGAACCAAACGCACATTCTTCGTGATAACCACCATCCGTCGTCTGGCTCACCGTGGCGGTGTCTGACGTATCTCCGGTTTGATTTACGAGGTGTGCTGAAGGTGTTCCTGAAAAATGAGATCCGCGATGCTGTCACTTACACTATACACGCCAAGCGTAAGCGGCCATGGATGTCATCTACGTTTTGAAGTGACAGAGACGCACTCTGTTTGGTTTCGGAGGTTAAATCATCACCAACTTTGGCAACAAAACGGCTCTTTTCAGGGCCACCAAGCTTATTACAGTAAAGAGTAGGAATAGAATTCATCTGCCTGTTTGTCCATATTCAGAACCAACGACCACTCAAAATGCTCATGTAATCAAACTGGAAGCAGGGATACAAATTGTTTTGATCAACCTTGATCAACTTTGAATCACCACGGCCGGATATTTTCGATGGAAGAAGCAACAATCTAGCATCTAAATCGACGAAGACGGCAGGAAACATTTGTGAAGCCGAGTTATTTACGAAAGAGAGTGTCGATGAAGAGAATCGATCAATGTAGAAAGGACCTATTGAAAAGTGACGCGAGATTTGTTTTCCATACTGAGGCAGCTCCCTGTTATGCCTTAGAACATGCCGGTGGCGCCGACTGAGATTGAACCCAGGCCTGCTGGGGTGAGAGGTAATCACGCCAACCACCGGTGCCGATATCTATAACGGCGAATGAGAACGACCCAAATTTGAGTTTAGTTATCTCAGAAATAAGAAATAAATTGCAGGAACTCAGCGATGAGTAAATTTGCCACATGTTTTCCCAGTTTTCCTGAATTTTTCAGGGAAAAATTCCCGAATTTAAGAAAAGTAAAGATTGGATTCACATTGGTACTACTCCGAGACTGAATAAAATTTTCGTCAATTTCCTCATTTTCTGGCTGATTTTTTAGGTTTTCCACAGGAAACCATGAGACAAATTTACTCATCGCTGAGTTCCTGCACTTTTGGCGATTATGAGTGAACTAAATTCAAATTTGGGTCGTTCTCATTAGCCGTGTACGCAAAAGGAAAAGAGCCAGTGTCGCTACTTGATAGCAAACTACTCATAATGAGAGGAGTCTTTGTAGCTGTTATACCACTTGGTTGCACATCATTCTGCTTTAACCTGAAAAGATATAAAGTAGCGCTGCTGTCTGGTATCAGCTCATTTTCACTTCGGACGGCGTGGTGAACAGCAATAGCAGCAGTAGGAAGGTGGTTAGTCTACTTTTCTATAACCCATCAAGCAACAATTGACTGGTCGTGGCAAAGGAGGTGCCAATCGTCATCGCAAATTCTTCGAGATAACCACCATCCGTCGTCTGGCTCCAATCTCCGGTCTGATCTACGAGGTTGTTGCATATCTAGATATAATAATATCGATCATATCGTTTATACCGAATGCCTACTGTTGGGCTTGGCAAAGGTCAAATCTGACAATCCTCTATACATGTAAAACAGTGCACTATATAAGAGCTCCCCACTATTGTTAAACCCTCTTTTATCGTTCAACTATCGAGCTATCAAGAACTGTAAGTAATTTTAATAAAGTATAAACCTAACCTCTGTGTTAATTTAGTGCCCACGCAATCCGAAAACGATAACAGAGGTGTGCTGAAGGTGTTCGTGGAAAATGAGGTCCGTGATGCTGTCACCTACACTAAACACGCCAAGCGTAAGTGGCCATGGATGTCCTCTTCAATAAAACGGCCCTTTTCAGGGCCATCAAGCTTACATCAGTAAAGAGTAGGAATAGAATTTATCTGTGCTTGTTTGTCTATATTCAGAACCAAAAGCCCCCAACGACCACACAAACTTGGAAGCAGGGGTGCAAGTGATTTTGATTGATTCTCTTAATCAACTTTCTCTTTGAAAAAGATTACTGCAAATTTGGTACGCCTACAATTTAAAAACGGAAAGAGTTGAGATAATAGATAATTGATCAATTAAAAGAACTTAAATGCTCTTTACATTTATTCCGTCCACTAGCGGTCCTACGTCAAGCTTCCGTTCGTGCCCCTAGGCACAGACCCTTCTACTTTTTTCATATATGATGTTTCACTGAAGCGCATCTGTGGTTTTTATGTTATCATCAAATTTTGACAGTTAAGTCACGTTGACATGAAAAGGGTGTATCAAAACCATTTTGAAAACAATGAAAGAAGACCACATAGGGCGTTCATCAAAAATATTTTCCATAATTCATTAAAGTTTCAAACCTTGATTTTCATTAACTCGTAGGAAAAGCATGTATTTAATAATCGGTTAGAAGCAAAACATCGATTTGTTTATTTTTGCGACTTACGTCATTTTAACAAGCAATGCTTGAAATTTTCCTTTTCTAAAATCATTGGTACAGAAACGGTTAAAGAAGACTACATTTAGGCGAATACCAACAACAAACAATATTGAATTGAGAGCCTTATCTTATCAGCGCCGAGTTGAGATAAAATGCGAATATTCCACTTGTCTAAAGGCGAAAGGCGTGGTACGATAAGCGCTTAGTCGAGTTTTGGCAGCAGGTGCAAAACGGTCGTCTGTTAAGACTCTATAACAGCAGACAGGTTGTGATTCATTTAAATAGTTATTTTAGGAATTGTAGTGTTTTGATGGAATATTTGACGAATTTAGTGATTTAAGTGACTGTTTCGGAAGTAGTCGTAAATAGCAAGTCGTTGCAGTTGAAGGATTATGAAATTCTAAGAAGCGAAAAAAAAGGTGAGGTGAAATCAAATATGGCGGACGATCATAAAAGTTGTGCAAATGACTGCGCCCTGAATGTGAATCAAATTTTCGAAAAAAAAAACTTTGAACTGTTGTTGCGTGGGACATGTGATCAATCTGAATCTTTGCATTCTACAAATGTGATAAGTTAGGATTTACGGCATAGTGTTCAGACGAAAATTGATTTCATCATGGCTTTCCGGGGTGGGGAAACTGAGATAATGAATTATGAGTAATGTTGATTCTAGTCGGAGGAATGTTGCACCCATACAACTTCAGTCGAACAGTGAATTCGGGGAAGCAAAGCCTATATCTTGCGAACAACGAACAACGAAAGGGGAACCGTGCCTTGCGCAGCTAACTTCAATTCCCACTGGGCAGATAAGATAGCACACCGATGGGCAAACAACTTTAGCAATAGAGGATTTGCAGAAGGTGAAAGCGGTTTACTTACATCGTGTTGGAAAATTGATTGAAGAATATTGAAGTGAGGGAAGTTTGTAGAGTGATAACATTGTTAGTTGCAGCACCAGCAAGTGAGCCCTGATTGCCGATCGAGTGATTGGAAATAGATTTTATTATAACGAATGCTCGAATGAAGAGATAAGAACTGCATTGTGACAACCGTGGGCTAACAATGTCATAATTCAAGGCATTAATAGAACTTCACCTGATGTCTATTTTGTAAGGCCTTTAAAGATGCTTGTAACAGCACTGAAAACGAATCTAACTCCAAAGATTGAGTGACTATGATGTAGACATTATGCGCTGAATGACCTACACGGGAATGAGAACGATCCAAACTAGAAATTAGTTTACTCATAATCACCAAAAGTGCAGGAATTCAGCGTTGAGTTAATTCGCCTCATATGGAAAACCGGAAAATGAGGAAAATAAACGAAAATTTTACTCAGTCTAAGAGTAGTACCAATAGACTGAGTGAATCTAATCTTTACTTTTCTCATATTCAAGAATTTGTTCCTGGACAAACCTGGAAAATACGAGGAAAATTTACTCATCGTTGAGTTCCTGCACTTTATGTGATTTATGAGTAAGCTAAACTCAAATTTGGGTCAATCTCATTCGCCGTGTACGCTTTTAGAAGTTTCTCCATACGAAGGTGTAAAAGTGACTCACTCTCTGAGTAAGATGCGTTTTCAGTGAGAATTCTGTTGACTATTTGGTCAAATTCTTTGCAATTTATTCGGTAGGAAGATTGCTACTCAAAGGGTTTTGAGAAGCAAATTTTCAAGGAAAAATATAAAAACATAGTGCACCTTCTGTCTACAAATCATTAATACCATAAGAAAAACAAATACAATCAACCATCTACCCAACACTTTACAGGCATTTTTCCGTATCCGAGAAATTAGGAACCTGTGAATATTAATTAAAATGAAATTATGCACGAAATCGACTGAACCAAAATGGAAAACCGATTTGATTTGCTTACACTGTCAAAGTGCAGAAAATTTTCTTCAATCATGGCCATCTTAGGCTTTGTCAAAATGGTAATCGTCATATATTTTTTTTTCCTTGATTTGTTTTCCGTCGATTATGTTTTCCGTGCTGAGCACCAATGCTACCGACGCCACGGAGGCAGCTCCCACACCTGGACCCTATCTATCGACCCATCAACTCATGAACCGGGGACCAACAGCTTTACTGATCAGATATGTTATGCCTCAGAACATCGCGGCGGCGCCGACTGGGATTGAACCCAGGCCTGCTGGGGTGAGAGGTAATCACGCTCACCACTACAGCACCGGCGCCGTTAATCGTCATATTTCAGAAAGGGGTGATTTAAATTGTATTGTACTCGAGCGTAAATAGCTGGATTAATAATAAGGCCTTGCTGTCCAATACTGTTCTAAGAACTCGTCTTCATTCTGCTCGATCCATGGCCACACGTCGCCAGCTTCGTAGGTCGCCTTCTGCTTGGTTGAACCACCTTGCCCGCTGCGCGCCTCTTCTTCTTATCCCAGTAGGGTCGCTTTTGAGAACCAATTTCACCGGGTTGTCATCCGACATTTTTACGATGTGCTCAGCCCTCCGTAGTTGCCCGAATTTGGACGATGGGTGTTTCTCCTATCAGCCGGGGCAGTCCGTGCTCCAGTCGCCTCCTCCACGTTCCATTTTACATCTGCACTTCACCGTAGATGGTCCGCAACACCTTCCGTTCGAAAACACCACGAGCATAGTTCAGATCTCACCCGGCAGGCCCTTTTCAAAAGTTACGCGTGTATTATTCATGTGTTCATTTTTAGTAAACAGGGCCCCGCTGTTACGTCACTTTTTGTCGAGTGAGCGAACTCAACTCCATCCGTGCACTCGTCTATGCACGATTCCGAGTTGTTTTCCGATGTCCCGATGAGAGAGTTGAGGATTTTCCAGGTGCTTGCGCAAAATCAATTCGCGACGGTGCTTTTCGGTTGACACTAGAAACACTGGAATAAGAGACCAGCGGAGACACTGTTATGATTCCAATCGAACTATCAAAAGCGGTTCCAATCTGCAATGTTTACAAATGGTTTGCTTCAATTAGGGAGGAGTATTAACATAGTTTAACAATGACTCATGAACTCGCTCGTCGGTGTATTGAAGTCACTCGCAAGCAGTTACAAATGCAAGTAATGCCAGGATTGCTTTGATGTTTATCTTGTTGCCAAATTCATGTTTTTTTTCTCCGCTGGTCTCTTATTCCAGTGTTTCTAGTTGACAACATTTTTTTTCAACTTTCAAAAAACTGACAGCGATAAAAATACAGTGTAAACAATACACTCTAAACTACTTCTACTCGAATTTTTTAAGAGAAAATACCCAATGGGTAATTTTCTACAGCGTTTTTTCCGTGATGCAATTTGATGTGGGACACCCTTTATTCCCACTTATCTCAATTTCTATATGGAGATTTTTATTACTTCCTACCAGCGGAACAGCGCCATCTCTGTGGAAAATGGCCTGACGATATGATTGATTGAGGGGTCACTCTTATTGCAAGGAAAGATCTAAACTCACTTTTTTTACAGTTCCAGAGAGCGTGTTTACACGGAAACTTTCATATACTCATCGAATTTCAAAAAATTAAACCAATTTTTATCTATATCTTTTCTTCTGCCGTGAATATTTAACCACTTTTAAGAAACCCGTACATTATCAATGATTTATGATTCCATAAATGTCATGACATTCCCCTCAACATAACCTCAGTATTTTCCTTTCGATGCTCTAAAAATATCACCGAAACTGCATTGGAACACAGGAGTTGCCTTGAAACTCTTCTATAGGGTGTCCCAGAAAGTATAAGCACAGTTTATTATTGGAATAAAACGACGTTATGTCAATGAACCCTGCCCTTTGGATCAGTGAGGGATAAGTCGCGTACTGCCAGGTTGGTCGAGGCAGATTTCATGTGTGAGTAAGTGATGAACATAGTTATTTGTTGTTTATTAATTTATTTGATAAGACTCAAACGAATTAACTTTACAGAGCCGAGGATTCTTGGTCACTATACAATACATCTTAAAACTATAGTCAAAAGGTACAACACAATAAACACTTTATCTTCCGCTATCCAAAAAGCTTCCTCCATCAGATCTGGAGTCGCTTCCATTGGTTTCATTGTATGGCAGTTTCGCCATCGAGGGGCAAAACGCTTCCATTGCAGCAATGGACGCAAAACGTGGTCAACACTCACACACTCATCACGAAACGGTTGCTTTCCAAAGTCGACGACGCATCGACCGAAAGAACTGCTGATGAAGAACAATGAGGAGGACCACACAATGGTTGCTGCCGAGAAAATAGACGATCACGTGGCACACATCGAGAGTGGCCTACTTTTGTCGACAGCCGAGTGAACACTGAGATGATTACATGATGAACATTGTTATGTGCAATTCACTTTAAAAGGTGCGTTTCATATTTCATCTCATGTAGTTCCGAAGAGCCTGAACGAAATGTGGCGCTTGCGAAGATCACTTGAAGATACAATATGACGGAACATTGATACTAATTTTGTATAAAACGCAAGTAAATTCTTACAGAAATTAGTTAGGATAATATATTGAAAAATGTGTTTATTGTCAGTGAACAAATGTAATGTTGCATTGAAATACTTTAAATAGTGTTAAATTTAAATGTTCCCTCATTTCACAACCATTGAACCATTCTGAAATAAGAAATAAGATGAGAGACTTTCGGGAGACTAGTAGCGATTGAAGCGATTTGGATGGGGAGAGTGAAATTGTCAACTACCTGTTGTTAACATCTCGTGGAAAAAGGGCGGGCTCTTCTCCTCACTCATTGGGATATCCTTCTGTCGGACAGCTCGTTTTTGACCAATTGTATAATCATGTGGCTGGAAGGAGATTCTTTACCATCCTGTGGAGGCGTATAGGTGAACTTACCTATCGATCCACCAAAACCGTTCTTGGCCATTCATACAGTGACATGTTGAGGACAATCAGAGGTTATTAAGCTTGATCAAATCAAACAGTGAGGAGCGCCCACTGCTATCGGACGTAGTTTCCGTTCTGCAATGAGTGGTAGACAATTATCATCATCATCATCAAAACAACGTTACGTCAATGAAGTCAAATTGTTATTCCATACATATGTTCTCTATAGTATTCTCTTTCAATTGGGTGTTCCTTTAATCGTATGCCAAGGAGAAAACTTTTGATCTAACGCTGCCCATGAGCTTCAGCACAAATTCCTTGGCGATAATTTTGGCCACTTTTGTCCAGTCTTTTTCCAATTCTTCGATTGAATTCGCTGCCTTAAAGTGTTTCCGTAGATATCCCTTGGAAAGGGCCCTCACAGTTTGGATTAACCAGACCTCCCCTCCAGACAATTCACATATTGCACTTTGTTTGTACCAAGCTACCGTATCTTTCGAGTAGTGCATTGACACCAAATCTGACCAAAATAGTACTGGGCCATCATGGTGACGGATCATGGGTAGCAGACAACGATTCAAACACTCCCGAACGTAAATTTCAGTGTTCATCGTCTCCTTTGTCACAAATGGCCTTGACAACTTGCCACACTCTCGTATCACTTGCCAAATCATGGCCTTCTTACAATTTTTTTCGGTGAAAAAAGGCTGATTAAAAATAAATTGGTACGCACAAAAACGCCTGTAATTCGTGATTCAATAAGTTTAAAAAGTCCATTAATGTTTGCTTTACAGTACTTTTATTAAAACTTCAAAGTTACAGCGTTAGATGGTTACATTTCTCCACTTCCAACGAAATCTTGAACCTTTCTCTTGATGGAGCCCATCAGCGCCCGCACAGTGGAAACGGACACGGAATCAGCGCATTTCTTCCATGTTTCCCGCATTTGCTGGATGTCCTTGACTGCCCCACCGCTTCGTCGAAGTGAAATTGCCCAGTTTTTTCGATTGGTCAAAATTCCGGGAGTAGTGGCAGCTGGCCAAATCGGGCCAAAAGATGACTTTGCCCCTATGCTTCATCGTCATCGTCGAGAATGTGACGAATGGTTCCGTTTTCAGGCCACAACTGTAAATCGCTTGCCAAATCATGACCTTCTTCGCGAACTTGTCGGGAAATACGAACTTGATCCTTCCCGGCACATCCCCACGTCCAGTCGCGATGGCCACGAAATTATGCTTCATGTGCCGTTTCAGATGTTTACTGGCTTTGTACGACTTGCATCCTTCCCTGGTAAGGATCCCGCACCGTTTGAAAGTTGGCGTTGTACCTTCTGGCCACATTCCGGATCGAAAGACCGGGGTTAGTTTTAACGCACCTCAACACCTTGCTGCGCAGCTAACGGTCCCTGGTTCCAGTTTTTTCGTAGTTCTGCTGATTCCTTTCCACACTCAGGGTTTCCTTGTAGATTTTGAGCACTCGACAAACTGTTGTTTTCGGTATCTTCAGCACTTTAGCCAGCTTGGAACTGGACCACTCAGGATTTTCCAGGTGTTTTGCACAATATTTTTTCTTTTTTCGAGTTCCATTTGACGTTATTTCTGAACGCGATCGTCTACTTTGATGAAGCCACCAGTTGCACCAGTTGTTCTATAGAGAAGTGTAAACAAACCACTGTCAAATATTTTTGATTCCCACTAGAGGCGTGCTGGCGGCGAACAAGGGGCGTACCAATTTACTTTTAGTTAGCCTTTATTGGTCTCCTGGAAGCGCTTTGTAGTCAAATTTGACGTATGTTTAATCGTCTATCATGAAACACGCCAATTGTCCACACATCATTCTATCATTTGGCAAGTCCTCGGTTTGACGGATACGGGTTGTTTCTTACTCCGTTTCGGCTTTTTCTGCTTCTTGAACGTTTTCTGTCCGTTTCTTATCTTGGCACGTTGGACGTTACTCTTCGCTGTTCTCATTTTTTTTTGCGAAATCTCTAACAGTGGCACTTTTCTCATTGACGAAAATTGGGTGATTTTGTGGTTCACTTTTCGGTCCACCGACCCCTGTTTGCGACCAGATTTCGATATATTCTCGAAAGTAACTTTTTCACCGAACTGCTGGATGGCTGTTTGGACTGCTCCGATACTTACTTCCTAATTTTCGCAAACTTCCTTACATACTGGTGCACCTGTTTGCGCTTTTCCGGGGAAATGCCTAGCATTTTGATGATTTTGATAAACTACATCGGGGTAGAAACGGTGGCCAATTAAAAGTGTGCTTATACTTTCTGGGACACTCTAGGTATACACATCAAAAAAAAAATGTAATATCGATCAACGTAATTCAAGCTGATGTATGAAATATTTATGTAAAAGCAAAAAGCAGATACAATATTACATCAATGGGTGTAATTTTGTTCGCAAAATCGATGTCCATCGTACAACGTAATATTACACAACCGGCTGAATGATCTCTGTGCAGCTGTTTGGATGTAATATTCAACAACTTTTTTTTTCTGTGTAAGCTCCCTCCGTCATCAAGATCTTAAAAAAACAACTTTACATGCTTTGAGAAATTGATTAATTTAGATGGTCTAGTTTTCAACCCACCCCAGCATGCTTTTGGCGCTACTGTATATGGACGATCAAATGTAAAATAGTGTGGTAGCAACAGCATAGTTCTGTCAAAACCTCAGCATTTTCATTGATCCATCTTCTTGATGAATTACTAAACAGGTGACCGTGTTGACAAAAAAAACCAAATGTAAATCCTCAAAATATCAGCCAAATTGGCTGTCATATCGATCACAGTTTAATCATTATTGGTTAACAGTACACGGTAAGAAAAAGTACCCAGAATTAAGTTCTTTTCACTCATCTCGGCACTATATAGTGTAGGAACCCAAAAGTAGGTAAAGCGGGTCAAAGTAGTTTTCTTTTACTTGTGTGCAATTCGCATGGAATTTTCCACTAGCTTTCTACCCAAAAGTAGGTAAACAGTAGGCTCCTCCGTTTTTGACAATATTAGAAGGAGAAAAGGAGTTCAACTAGTCAAAACCAGGTAAAAGTGAACTGGCCGTTGGGTACTTTTTTCTTACCGTGTAGTTGGAGTGTCTTCCTTGCCTTATATTATTCGAATCCAGTTTTGATACAGTCTGGTTTACGTACAATCCTGACACATTAACTCAAGCTGAACAATGCATTAGGTCCTAAGAAACATTGCCAGATTCTCTTCGTCGACTTTTTCTTTGCATCCTCATGGCCATTACTAGCTATTTTTAGCACACAGATCGATGAAAGATGGTTTTGTAACATCCATCAACTTTATGTGGAATATATCGCGAATCCCAAGTAGCATTTCTTGTTTTATTGCACTCTATTAGTGGTTTTGAGATCAATTTTATAAAACCGTCAATAAAATTAATAGCTCCAGCACAACCTTTTGATAACCGCTAAAAGATCGTCTTACAGCTTAGTGGACCACTCTTGATAAGCTTTATAAAGCATGTATGAGAATCACAATAAAGCTGTCTTAAAACCTTTTGTAAGAAAGCCCCATACTCTACAAAAGGTTCTCATAGCCTCTTTAAGAGTAATATTGTATTCAAGCAGTCTTATTACGCTTTTGTGAAAATCAGTTATAAATCCAATTTAATTTATATTTGCTTCAAAGCAACCGCCATAAATTAGCTTGTTGTTGTTCTGTTCTGCTGAAACTTTTTTTTTCATATGGAAATCTTTAGCGGTAAAAATAGGTTTGAGTGTTGGTGTAAAGATCACCATGTAATCAATTTTGTTTTATAACGACATTAGTGAAAATCTTAAAGAAAATATGTGACTGTTCAGAAGTTCCAAAACATATGCGCTTGAAATTTTATCTTGTATATTGGGATAATATGAGCGTTAAATAAATGCGCCTCCAAAATAATTCAAGTTATCAAAAAATATTGTTTCAGAAATCAAATTAAATTGATGGAATCTTCTTAATTTTACAGAAAATAGATCTCAATAAATGAATTCATACCAATGCACAGTGGAAATCATTTCGGATATCTAATTTAGCCATTATTTTATTGAAATTTCTTGGATTTTGTTTCAAGTCTAATGGCATTTTCATAATGACAATATGGCGACAGATAACAGCAGGCAAGAAAAACACCAAGCGCAATTTCTTAAAATGTCTAATGCTTACATTGCACACTGGGTCAGGAATGCAACCTAGCGGAGCAGAATTATTAACTCCGAAACGAAGCATTTCCGCGACTTAGTGTCTTGGGCAAAGTTTCTCATCATAATCTGTTGACAATCTATTGACATAAGTAACTATTTGTCAAAACTCTTCCGAAAACATGGCGCCACAATCTTACTTCTTTCTCTGACGTTCTGGAGACTTGATGTCTTCGGCAAAGTTGTTTATCTTGACAAAATGAACAGCTCTTTTGAAGACGTGAAATTTCCACAGCCTACTGGTTCCAAGTTATATGGAGTTAAAAAAATGTCGAAAATATGGTTTTTTCTTTCTGTGTCGGTGTTTTGCTTACAACCATATAATGTTTTGTCAAGATAAACAACTTTGCCGAAGACATCAAGTCTCCAAAACGTCAGAGAAAGAAGTTAGATTGTGGCGCCATCTTTGCGGAAGAGTTTTGAACTATTTGTTTATGTCAATAGATGGTCCTTATTATGATGAGAAACTTTGCCGGAGACACCAAATCGCGGAAATGCTTCGTTTCGGAGTTATTAATTTTGCTCCGCTAGGTTGCATTCTTGGCCCAGTGCCAGTGTGCATTGAATGAAAGCAGAACAGAAAAGCATAATACATGATGTTATTACGAGCACTATTTTCTTTTTACAAGAGCAATTATTTTTTTTATATTTGAGGGCAAATGTATATTCCTATTCTACGGGTGCAACCGATGAATTTTACAAACATTTGGAAAAGTTTTGAATGGTACATTAACCTTTATGAAAAGTTATGCGTGATTTCAACTTTTTTGTCTTAGAACTGTCACCATTCCATGTATTTCGACCAATGGAATGGTGCGGAAGCACACTCTTTACAGCTTGTGACATCCGCAGAAAATGCCGCGGCATTTCGGCTCATGCTAACAATCTTGTTGATTTTCTTTGCACTCCGCTTGGAAATACCGGAAAGTTTTGGTTCTTTTCTATGTTGTAGAAATAAACCGCACATTTACACTTCTGACAAGCTGTAAATGAATGCTTATAATTGTTTTAAAATAACAGTTATATGACCAACTAGCTTTATTGCGCTTATTTATATAGCAATATAAGGATTTATGTTTGGGTTTTATAAGGGCAATTCATTTTGCTTTTTTTTACACTTCAAGGCAATCATAAAACCTTTAATAAGTGAAAATAACATAGGCAGCCCTACTTTTGCTCAATAAAACAGATGAAATTATCCTTAATAATTAAAACAAATCTCCCTAAAATAGATCAGGCTGCTCCTTAAATGATTGATCAAAATACCTTAAAAATCTTAAAATGCTCAGTAAATATTTAAAGTACGCTCCCTTAAATAGAGAAAACTGTACATTAAGAATTTGAAAATGCTCCTTAGCATGCACCGCTTTGCACCATTTTGAAGTATTACTGTATCATATATCATCGGAAAAGCTGCTGTAGAAAGGTTAATAAGTACCATGAAATCAGCTGAAATGTTCAGTAAAAATGCACAAATGCACACAATGATTTACTGATCATTTCAGCTAATTTCATGGTACTTATTAACCTTTCTACAGCAGCTTTTCCGATGATATATGGTACAATAACACTTCAAAATGGTGCAAAGCGGTGCATACTAAGGAGCATTTTCAAATGCTTAATGTACAGTTTTTTTTCTATTTTAGGGAGCGTACTTTAAATATTCACTGAGCATTTTAAGATTTTTAACGTATTTTGATCAATCATTTAAGGAGCAACCCGATCTATTTTAAGGAGATTTTTTTTACTTATTAAGGAACATCGTCATTGTTTAGTGATTAATTCACCTTTTTACCAATAACATAAGCATCAGTTGGTTTTTTGACGTAGAACTACGTCTTTGTCAACTATACTGGGGTGCAAATCAAAAAAATATGTGTGGTGAAGGAGTGTTAGGTTTTGAACGCTTGTAACTTTGTCATTTATAGATGAAATTAAAATCCAAATACGCCAATCGATAGGATATTACATTACAAACCTGCTGAAATAAATATTTTTCGAATTTTTCTGAAATTAAACTTTTGAAAATGTGCAAATGATAATTTTATCACTGTTTTCATGAAATAAGCCTTTTTCCCAAACCCAGTCATCATAAGCGAATACCACTTGGTTGCACATCATTCTGCTTCAACCTCAAAAGATATAAATCAGCGCTGCTCTCTTGCCTCTGCTCACTACCGCCTAAGATGGCATGGCACTAGGTCCTGCAGCAAGCAGGACTAAATCAGCGGCTAAAGGTGGATCAAGGCGTGTTCACCACAATGAGGAATTAGACTTGAAAAAACGTGCATGTAAAACACCATCCCCCTTAACAACTTCTCCCCTTCCCCCCTTAACATAACCCGAAAAAGACATGAACTTTGACAATCATTTTTTTCCGGGAAATAAATTTTAAGCAAACCACAATAACCTATGTATAAACAATTAATTTTTTACATGCAGAGCCAACATTTTCAAAAAAAAAAGCTTAACAGGATACATACACTCAATGAATTACCAACAACTGACTGTAAAACATATCTGGTACCTCTATATATGCAATTATATTAACATCCAAAGTCCATTCTTTTTTACATATTCTGCACAAAAGAAACTTTTTGCTCCGACCCATTTAAAAAAAAAAAAACGGCGGGAAATTCTATCAGGTTCGGTTGCACATCGTTCTGCTTGAACTTGAAAAGATATAAAACAGCGCTGCTGTCGTGCTTTTGCTCATTGTCGCTTCGGAAGCCATGGCACTTGGTCCTGCAGCAAGCAGGACCAAGTCAGCGACTAAAGGTGAATCACGGCGTGACCACAATGAGGAATGAGGAAAAGCAATATATGTAAACCCCCTCCCTTCAACGACCTCTCCTCCCCCACCCCCAAACAATAACCCGAAAAAGACATGGACTTTGACGATCACTTTTTTTCGGGAAATAAATTTAAAACAAACTATTATTAGTAAAAACAGAAGTTTTCCCTTAATTTCTTCCCACACCAAAACTTTCAAATTTGAGAAAAAAAACTACTTGAAAGACATATTCGATGATATTAAGTTGACAACTGACGGTAAAACATATCTGGTACTCCTATTTATGAAATTATATTAACATCCAAAGTCCATCCTTTTTTCTATGTGCTGCACAAAAGAAACGTTCTGCCCCACCCCCATTCATAATAAAATGATGGGAAATCCTGTCAGTTGCGGGGCTTAGAAAGTATGTTTTGTGCAGAATATGTAAAAAAGGAGGGACTTCGGATGTATTTTTTTGCAAAATATGCATATATCATGCATCATAGATTGAGATAGATAGATAGGTTCTACGTCATACTGCGATCGTGTCTAGGACACAACCCTTTAATATTTTATTAGCTTTATAGGGGTTTTGTAGATATAGCTATAAAATGTTCCATGACTTGCATTGTATATGACCGTCATAAAGCTGTAGGTAATGGTTGCAGCTGCAATAAAACCTTTATAAATTTTGAATATAGCCAAGCAGCTCTAGATTTGTTACTTGGGATTGGTTGCCTGTAAATTACTGATTACCTATTCGCGATATATTCCACGTAAAGTTTACCGTTAATACAAAACCATTTGTGAACCTTATTGGCTACCCAAGTAACAATTTCCAGTTGAAGAAACGCTTTCGTTTTGATTTTGTTCAGCTGCATGTTGAATAATAATTGTACAATGTGTTCAACACAACTTTTATAAAACCCTTGTTTACACTGGCTTGGAGAATCTATACAACTGCAACACAAAGGTGTTGTCTTACGTATTCAGTAAAACGTTTACCCAAAATCAATTTCTTGTTGAAGAAACGCTTCCATTGTGATTTTATTCAACTGCATGCTGAATAATAACTGTACAATTTGTTTATTACAACTTCTGTAAAACTCTTGTTTACACTGGTTTGGAGAACCTGTTCAACTACAGCATTATATGTATACGCGGTATAGGAGTAGAAGCAACTTTTATACAACGTTTATAGATACATATTTAAAATCAAGCTTTATTATTTTGGTGAAAGCTCGTATACAACGTTTGTAGACACTTCTTGACAGCTGATTTGAAATTTAGTAGAGAGGAAACCTGAGAGGCGTTTGTTACGCTCTTTTATGACTCCTAAATATTAATTGAACAGCAAGCGGTGAAAAGCGTTTATAACACTTTTCAATGACTCCTCAATAACCGGATAGAAGCAACTTTTATACAACGTTTATAGATACATATTTAAACTCAAGCTTTATTGTTTTGATGAAAGCTCTAATACAACGTTTGTAGACACCTCCTAACAGCTGCTTCGAAATGTATTAAAGATTGAACCTGAGAGGCGTTTGTTACACTCTTTTATGACTCCTAAATAATCACTATACAGCAAGCGGTGAAAAGCGTTTACAGCACTTTTTAATGACTCCTTAATAACCGTTGTGTAAGTACTCACAATATTCACAGATTAAAATTAGTTTAACAATTGTCGTGGTACGCCAAAATAATTGCTTGTACAGTTTTTATTAATTTAATTTATTTGTGCACATTGACAAAATATGTAATTATGCAATAATTCACATTCTGTGATCATGGGGGAAGTAGTAACAAGCACAAGGGGTAGGTCACTCCGCACAGCAATCTTGGGTCATCTTTTTTGTCAGTGTGCCTCAAGTGTGCAGCAGGTATGTCGATTGTGCCGGTCATAGAGCAAGCTGCGATTGTTTGTAAAATACCCATCCTGGCAACCCGGTATTTTGACACTTTGAATGTTTTGGTTTGAAATCGCAAGAATAAGTTGGATTGAGGATGACGCGGGAAGTTGAGGGTGTGCGAAATTTCGGTGATTTGTGTGTATACAAGTCCTGTGTTTGAGTGCTTTAAAATGCCCTTAAAGGTAGACCAGAAACCTAGCTTTTCATGATGTGAAAAGCATCGGTCTATCAGCGGCCAGAAAGAGTTGGAACCGGTGGGGAGCATTGTTGGAGACCGACTATAGAGGATGATGAATAGACTGTTTTACTTTATTTTGCGTGAGTTGCAGCATTATTTGAATTAAGGGTACTAATGCGGTACTAACTGCCTCTTTCTCTTGAGCCCACTCTAGAGCCTACATTTCATATTTAGATCTACAGCTTTCCCCCGAAGAACGCATTACCCACTGAGTTGCACTCACCGCTTTGTCTCGGTGGGTTTTCAACCAAGCGCTCTGATTTTCTGTGAGTAACTAGTTCTCCATTGGCACTACTCACATGCAAAAAATCAGACCGACTGGTGGAAACACCGCCGAGAAAAAGCGGTGGGTGCAACTCAGTGGGTAGCTCGCTCTTCGGGGGATAGCTGTATAAGTGAACTGCTGGTCTGAGTTCCTCTTGTATACTCAATTAGAGGATGTTCCTGAAAATGCAGTTAATCAGCACGTAATGTTGTGAACAACTTCAACGACAGTTGTCCAGCAGTGCTCCCATTTTATTTACAACAATTCAATGCCTACAAGATTGTGCCGAAGGTATACCGATGGATGTGCCCAAGCTGTGCCGATGCTAATTTCGGCACAATGTGCTGAGTGACTTACCCCTTGAACAAGCATCTGTTTTTATTCTTTAAATGATATTCTTTCAATTAATCTCTCTAATCATTAATTGAGAGAATTTATCTAGAAATGTTATCGTTGATTATAAATATGATATATGTCTTAAATTAATGTTTGCATTTATTAATAACACCTATATATAATTTACCTCTACTCCACCGAGGGTTTCTCGAAGCAAGATTCGAACTCATGATCCCGGATTGCCAGCCGCTTCTGTTTCCATCTGCTCTATTCTTGAATACATATTTTGATCATATGAGAGAAGTATATGAAGCTCATCTTGAGTGACTTCTCTTGCAGTTGAATAATCATTGCCTTATGGTCATATAAACGTGCCTATCACTTGTGCTATTTTTAGCAACAAAATTGTGGTTGGTGGTTGGTCGAACGTAAACAATCATTAAAGAGTGCTCCAAGCAGCTTTTGAAGCGTTTAACCAAAAAGGCAATACAACTACATTCTTGTACAACTCTGGAAGCTATTATTCAACGTTTGATCAACTCAGGTGTTCTATAAGAGCTCCCAATGGTTTGTTTTGATGTGTTTATTCCACGTCCTATATGGCTCCTGTCAAACAGTTTAACCGAACGTAAACAATCATTTAAGAGTGCTCCAAGCAGCTTTTGAAGCTTCTAACCAAAAAGGCAATACAACTACATTCTTGTTCAACTCTGGAAGCTATTATTCAACGTTTGATCAACTCAGGTGTTTTATAAGAGCTCTAAATTGTTTGTTGGGTACCATATCCATAGTCATTAAAGTTCTCAAACCATAAGTAAAAAGGTTCAAATATAGTCCTATCTCCGAAAATGTATGGAGAAAAAACAACTATTTTGAATGGTAATGGTTCTTATCAACCCATTATTTGTAAGGTTCACTTCCAAAGAACCATAATATATAAGGTTTAAACTTTATCACACAAACGTTCATGTAAAGTTCCATTACTATATTTCAGTTAAAGTTTAGCGGGGATTATAAATAATTTTTAACCATTTTCGGTAACGTCAATGCGGCGTTTATGCGGGAAAGAATCGATCTTTGGTTTTATTGAATACGCTTGTTTACGTTGGTATCCTTTATAATATTCAATTGTCATGACGGTAAGAAGCAATGAGCACAGGAGGGAGGTAGCACAATCCTTCAAATGTTGCTGAAGTCGTAAATATCGGAAACGTAAATAGTGACGTCATTGTAGGGAGTGATGCTGATTTTGACGTTATGTTCTTTAAATTTACCAGGCAGTATGGGGTGAGAGTAAATCGTTTTTCTATGAAAATACACTTAAACAATTTAACACCTATTTTTATGAAGATCAAAAAGATCTAAAGAAGAGTTCGATTTTTTCGATCTTTTCGTGGATAATTAATCGATCCGAAAAATCGGAAATCGGGATGAAAAAGATCGATCCAAGGTGAAAGTTTCGTCTCGACTCGATACGTGCACGGTAAGAAAAAAGTACCCAGAAGTAAGTTCAATTATAACCGTTGTTTAGTGTAGTGTCATATAGTGTCCTATGTTAATTAATATTGAACTCAATGCACCATACAGGAAGCTACTCCTAGCTAAACATGCTTATCGTGGCAACAAACAAAAAAAAATTGACGACAAACGGTAGACTGTTTTACCCTTGAAAAAGGCCACAATAAACGGCCGAAACGTCGGGCAATGCACAACTAGCTGTTTGAATTACCCTAGACTGAGAAAGCAATAAAAACGAAACCTTTCATTAAGGTTCACAAAACTGGAAAAACGACTCTGAACGCTGCACAGATGGCTCGGCGTTGCAAAAAAATGGCCGCTGAGGTTGACTAGTTCAGTGTGCGGTAGATGATGACGGAAATTCCAATGAAAGTCTGCGATTTCATCCGAGCGCCGTCCAAGTAATTTTTGCAAATTTTGAAACTACATGAAAATGCCTTAATTTTGACTAAATTACATTTTTATTACGTCAAATCAATCCCGAGAAACACCTGGTCTCATGTGTCCGAATTCTAAGTGGATCAGACTTCACACATTTGATGAATCATGAAAAACTGTTTTCCGAGCCCGGTTGAAATAAAGCATGCCTTCGATAATTTGATAAAGACAAGAGGATAAGCTAGGAGCGGCTCTACAATACAACCCAAGTTGTATTCGGGAGTGAGTCACATTTCAGCGAGATATATTTTCCGATCCATAACAATTCAATGTTGAGCTAAATGCTATCTTTGCTCTTTTTGCTCTATGAAACTCATGACCTCATACCAGGTTCCAACTCCACGGCTACTACCGATTCTACCGAATATCAAGCCAGCACATCGTTATCTACCGTCTACATAAAACCGTTTATTATCTTATCAATCCGAAACACTAACCCACACCAGCCACGCATATCGCCTCGCGTACTCGACTTTATGCAATACCCTTGACTAATAACAACCCAGCACTTTACCAGTGATGACTACATGCGAGCGAACAATTGCACTTGTATTTCCTCGAAATCGACACCCATTTCTACGAATTCGATGACTAACCCACACGAACCATTCCAGGCCAATCAGAAAAATCATGAGATCTACACCAGCGACAACGCTTGTGCTCATCACTGCCATCATCCTGGGAGCTCTGCTTCAAACCCATGGGCAGGACAATGTCCAAACCCGGGTGGCCCCTGCGCTGCTGGAGTGCTACCAAAATCCAGTACTCTTCGAACGCGACAATCGCCTTCCGATGACGATGAACATGCTGATCGAGTTGATCCGGAAGGTGGAAGATTCCCCCGAATTCAACCAGGACATGCGCCAGTTGTCCATCGCACTGTTGCACCGGTTCCGTCAGGACGGTATTGTAAGGGCTTCCGGAGTTCAGAACATTCCCGGAGTGCTACCGTTCAGTCCCGTTGGCTTCCACTTTACCAAGCATAGGATTCTATTTTCCCGGCTTCTGCCGGGCAATGCTCAAACCTTCCCGAATGCCACATTGACCGCGCAGGA
This sequence comes from Ochlerotatus camptorhynchus, assembly GCF_037179485.1. Lineage (NCBI taxonomy): Eukaryota > Metazoa > Arthropoda > Insecta > Diptera > Culicidae > Ochlerotatus > Ochlerotatus camptorhynchus. The sequence continues at coordinate 6,570,632 of NW_027040845.1, forward strand.
AAGGGTAAGTTCTGTAGAATACTATGAACTTTGTGTGAAACTAAAATTGTCCTCTTTCTTTCGCAGTGCTCTCTTCACTTTATGTTGTCCAGCTCGATCGATACGATGGTGCGTGGTGATGAGAACATCCGCTGCACTCAGCTTTCTCAATACCGTGCTGCTCGGGTGCCACGGGAAATCGACTTCAAGGATAGGAACAAGCTCCTTTCCAACTATCTCGGCGATATCGAAGTGCTCAACCAACCGGAGATGAATCAGATAAAGAAGCAGATAAAGAAGATGAAGCAGTCGGCTAGACTGGAGATGGATCCGGACGAGGAACAAATGGAAGAAGACGAGCCGGAAGCGGCAGCTGCCGCCGCCGAAGAAGAGGAAGCTCCCGTCGAAAGTCAAGATGAAGTAGAGGGAGACCCCGCTGAACAGGAGTTCGTAGATGATGCTAGCTTAGTGGACATTGCTACGAATGCGATCAGTGCCTGTCCGGTCGAAAATGGAGTCGTCTATACACAGTGGGGAACGCTTTCCGCTGGTACAGTGATCGCCGGTATCGCTGCTGGTCTTGAACCACAGACAGTTCAGCTACGTGACCTAATGCCACCAAGAAGCGCTCAGTTCCGAGCTCGTCAGCAGGTTCAACCAATGCGTGTGGATAACCGATGGGCTGCCACCTTATCCGGTGATCTGGCCGAAGTCACCCTTTTGCATGCTCCTTCTCAACCGGCAAACATCCAGGTCGGAGCAGCCGGAGCATGGAATCAAACCGTGGCACCTCGGTGGTTCTTCCTAAGCCAACGAACATCCCTGGAGATGACCGATGCAGAGATTCGTGCTGGAATCGATGGTCTTGCCCTGGCCACAAATATCATTGAGTGGAGAAATCGTGCCAACATGCTCCGACTCAGTCAGGTGCTGGACATGTACTACTCCCAGCGTGGAGTGTTCAACCAGCAGATGCGATCGTGCAACAGGAGGGATCTGTTCACTACGGTGGCTCCTATCCAGGCGATGCGGGATCAAGCCGTGGCGTTCAGCAACATTCTGGACAAGGAGATGCAGATGGCGTTCACCGTGACCCAACAGGCAATTGTGCAGTTTTCGGGAGGAGCTGCCGATGCACTGGCGAACTATGTCCGTAAGTACATTTGTTGATACGCCATTCCATTTGATTTCTAGACCCAATTATCCCGTTTCTTTTGTTAATCTTGCAGCGACCTCTCTGAATGACTTGTCTTGCGCAGCCACTGCCATCACACCAACAGACCCAACGATCTGGAGATCCGCAGCTGATCTATTCATTTTTGTCGACACAGCTTGGTCGTTCAGAGACATTCACTCGGTAGTTGCGTGAGTATTTTTTTTATTAATCGGTTTCAGATCAACATTTTCAACTATATCGTTATTCTCTTGGCAGCCATCTTTTGGACAATTTAGATGTCGGTCGTTTTGGTACCACTTACACCATCCTGAACGCATTCAACGGAGAAGTGCTGGTCAACTCCACACAATTCCTAGCTGATTTCCATTCGACGTACACCGTGGATCTTCATGTTGCTCGTAAGTATAAAATGTTCTATAGTTTTCAAGTTCCCAAGTTTTTCAATCTAAATTACACACAGAACCGATTGGGCTGAATCTGCCAACCGTGCTGAGGAGCCTCCGCGAGCAGATAACTCCAATTATGATGGCCGAACGGCAGAACAACAGCATGAGCGGTCGATCGAAGATCGGTCTCATCATCCCAAATACGGCAGCCGTCAGCGAAGGGGACTCCAACTTTGCCGTCGAACGTCTGCATATCCTACGTGAGGAAGTACCGGACCTGCGGTTGCTGTTCTTCGCCGGTGGCACTCCTACCCGGTTCAATCGATTCGTTCGTGAAGAAAGTCGTGACATCTTTCAAATGCGTGAAGTGGGAACGGGAGCCATTATCGATGCTGTCAACGTTCAGACGACTCCGGTTATTCGACGCATCCAACAGGAACCGAGACGGATTGTCAATCCTCGCTGTGGACACGATTGGATCCAAACCACTTGGGGTTCGAACTCGTTCAATCAGTACGTGGAACCGAGGGGAATCGTATTTTACCGGTTGCAACCGAACTACTTTTTCCATCAGGCTGAGAACCGACGGCTGCGGATTCAGGGACATGGCTTCGCCACAATTACCATCTGTCACTCCCGCTGGGTTCAACTGCCAAGGTAAGATGAATTTGACATTGCTTTGACGAGCTGTGATCGATCAAATCTAAATTCCCGCAGAATCAACACCACCCAGAACAACGATGCGGTCAACTGCCGTGTGGTCAATGCCGAAATGGTCGACATCGATCTGTCCAACGCTTGCGATGGTCATTCAGTGATCCATACCTGCCCACCAGTGTTCTTCTCCGTCGAGCATACCCAGCAAACCGAGGTGACCAATTTGCGGTGCACGGAGAGGGAATGTCGCTTCCCGGACAATGCACGATTTGCCGTGGTGGTTGACAATCTGGGTTGCTTCAGCAGTGCCGGCAAGTTCTTCAGCTCGTTGACATTGCTGATGCTGGCACTGGTCAGTGTGTTTTTTAGACAGTAAATAAATGTAGACGTGTTAAAACCGATTTAGCTATTTAAGCACAGTAAATCATCTTAGAGATAACATGTAATGACAAAACTGAATGTGTTTCATCAACATTGACGTATTTTAGGATATAATGTAAAATGTAATTACAAAGAATCAGAAAATAAATAGATAACTTAAGGTCAGCGATGCTTTTTCAGTTTTTTTTTGGCCCTTATGCATACTGACTGTCGAATTGTTGATATCCACAAGAGATAATTTCGCCGGAGCCTCCAACTCACTCTTCCCGAGCAGGAACGAATATCTCGATACCTTAAATTGGTATGGATGAGTCTGACATAAGAGTTAAAATACCAAAAAATAATACCAAAAAAAAAAACGGGGGGAGAGGTAGCTCATCGATTCTTCCGGTTCGCCTCCTAGCATCGTGCTATAAGGTACCAGGCGATAACCAGGGTAGTTGATCGATAGCTCGATGACGTAATTTCGTTGACGTATGCAATGGGAAATTCTCATAGCAGGCGTTGACGATGGGACGTTGTCGAGTTGTTGAATAGCAACTATCGTGGTAACTCACCGATTACCTGTCGATCTGCCAAATTTGGAAAGACGTCTGCATTGAATTGTCTCATATAATAATATTCCGCCCACTATATCACAAGAAATTGCGAGTAGCTGAGTGGAATGGAGATAAGTTAAGCATTGGGTACAGGACCAAGTCTCCCCTGGGTGGTTCCAAGAGATGAGCGCAATAGAATCATCAAGTTGCCATAAGGCACGGAATGAGACTATTGCATGGCTGGGTAGTCAAAGTCTTCCATTCGTTAGTCATTTCAGGTGGATTAGAACAGGTTTAGGTGGGCGTTGGCCAGATTTGGATTTTTCAGATGTAATCCTGGATAGGACCCTGTCATTGAACGTCGCGTGAAAGTGGAACTTAATGAAGGCCTAAGTACTTTTTCGTGGTTTTTAGTTTTCGGATTTGAAAGATCGTCGGTTACAGTGGCCTGCTTACTGAGCAGAAAAACGCGGTCCCAGGTCCTTACATATCAAAGAGATTTATGGTAAAATCGCTTGTGTATCGTGTATTTTGCGAAATTCGTTGTTGTCGTTGGTTCCGGGTTTGAATGGATACACAAATTTGAGCAACGGTATTATGTGATATGAGGGGCTCGGTGGCCTTAGAGCAACCGTTTTTGCTTACTGAGCAGAACATCATGAATCTAATCTCAGGCCCATCCACATTCAAGATTCGTCAATCGTTTTATTTGTTCATGTGACTACATGGTAATAACAGCAACTCGGTGATTAAAAAGGTGCTCGTCTGCCTAGACGTTTTTGCTTACTGAGCAGAAGACCGTGGGTTTAGTCCCAAGCTCCTTCGCGTTATATGATCGTTAGGACATCAACTCAGCTTATCGTTTACCAAAACGAACCCTGCTGCAAACCCAACCCTCTTATCCAACATCCCAGTGATACCTCGTGGAAGTGCAGAGGTGTTCTCGGCTTCCATCAAAGCGAGTGTCATGTCAACACAATCCTTCCCATTCCTTTCTTGACCTGTGTTCGGGCGCAGCCGGCGCTGGTATTGCCTAATTTAAGATCACCAGTTTGTACACATTGAGGATGATTGCTAGTCCCAAGCATCGTCTATTGGTTCTCTGTGTAATTACAGCTGATCTGGCCGTAACAGAGTAGCAACCGTGGGCGGTCAATCAAGCTCACCGGAGCGGAATCCCTTGGATGCCAAAAATCTGCGACTGGAAATGATGCCACCATAATGCTTCCTGGATGGTGCGGGAAAGCGCGATATATTCCGCTTCGCACGAGGATAGCGCCACTGTTGGTTGTCGCTTAACGTTCCAAGACACTGCTCCTCCCATGAACGTGAAAACATATCCGGTGGTGGATTTCCCGGAATCCGGATCTCCGCCCCAATCGGCATCTGTGTAACCAACCAAATCCGCGCAGTGCTCCTTCGAGTATGTCAGCCGTACTGTACTAGTACCTCGCAGGTACCGGATGATTCGCTTAACAGCGTTCCAGTGGCTACGGCCGGGATTGCTGTTGAATTGGCTAACTTGGTTGACCGCAAAACTGATGTCTGGCCGCGTCGCTTGCGCCAGATAGGTGACACAGCCAACTGCCTCCTGGTAAGGAACTTGCTTCATTTCAAGGATCTCTTCTTCTCCGCTGGTGTGGAGACGGGATTACAGTTCGCCAGGTTGAACCGTCGCAAAATGCTGTCGATGTAGTGCTCCTGATCTACCCACAGCTTCCCTTTCTTCCTATCCCGCGTGATCTTCAATCCGAGACAGAAAGTCGCTTCGCCAAGGTCCTTCATTTTAAAACCAGCTCCTTATGAAGGAACATCTTCAGCTTCCGCTTTGACTTGGCATCGTTGGTGAAGATTAAGAAATCGTCGACATAGATGGTGACGAAAATCATTTTTTCACCGACGATCCGAAAGTACAGGCATGGATCAACTTTGGACCGCTCCAGACCAAACTCTTTCAGCGCTTCGTCCAGCTGGTTGTTCCACACACGGCTGGACTGCTTCAAGCCATATAATGCTTTCCGCAAAAGACAGACTTACTTCGAGTTCCCGGCAAACCCTTCCGGCAGGTTCATGTAAATGACTTCATCCGTTAGTTTCCCTTGAAGGAACGCGGTGACAGCATCCATCTGCTCTACATCCAAGTCGTACTTCACTGCCAGCGCCAGAAGGTATCGGATGGTAGAATATCGTACCACTAGGGAATACACTTCATCGAAATCGATGCCTGGCCGCTGCGAGCACCCTTTGACGACTAGACGAGCCTTGTACCGCTCGATCGCACCGGTTGGTCCTCGCTTCGTCTTGAAGATCCACTTGTTTTGAATGGGCTTCCGGTCACTTGGAAGGTTCGTCAACTCTCACGTCTCGTTTTCTTCCAGAGCGGCGATCTCCTCACACATTGCCGCAATCCACTGCTCGCGGTCCGGTCCATTGATCGCTTCCTCGTAGCTTTCGGGGTCATCAGACGGCATCTCAGATTGTATCGGTGACGGCTGGGGGGAAACAGCTTCACCAGTAAACGAACTATAAGTAACGAAATCAGAATACTTGCCTGGAAATCGGCGCTCCCGGACGCTGCGCCTAAACCCTTGCTGCTCTTCAGCTGGTCTATCAGATTGCGGTGGGAGCGCAGGCTCGTTTTCGACATCCTCGCTGCCGGCGTCTTCGTATTCAGCATTGCTTGAGTCGCTTCCCGATGTACCGTCCGTATCATCTGATGCTTCAATGGTGTCGTTGTTATCCATGATTGGTTGTTCGATCGTGTACAGCTCCATGAACTGCACCTGTTGCACACTTTCGACGAGCTCGACCAAGTCCTGCGGTTTGCCTTCCTGAACCACAATCACGTCACGGCTGATCTGGATGTCACGCTTGACCGGATCGTATACCCGATATCCCTTGACATCGGCGGCGTATCCCACGAAAACTGCTTTCTGGGATTTTGCGTCGAACTTCTTCCTTCTGTGCTTCGGTACGTGGACCAGTACTAGCGATCCGAAAATACGCAAATGGCTCAGATCTGGCTTCTTACCGGTCCATGCTTCCTCCGGTGTCATCTCAAGGGACCTCGTTGGACTCCTGTTAACGAGATACGCTGCCGTTGACACCGCCTCGGCCCAAAATTCCTTCGGGAGACGTGAATCGTTCAGCATGCTTCGGGCCTTCTCGATGAGCGTCCGGTTCATTCGTTCCGCTACACCGTTTTGCTGTCGTGTGTACGGACAAGTCTTCTGGTGACGCACTCCATTCTTCTCTAAGCTGCTTCTGAACGGCGCATTGACGTATTCGGTCCCATTGACCTTCAGCTTTCGGCCGGTCTGCCGTTCAGCCATGGACTTGAACTTCACGTATGCTTCAAATGCTTCACTTTTCGTTCCAGGAAGTAGAAAAAAACTTTTCGACTCGCATCGTCGATGAAAGTCATCACATAACGGCTGCCACCGAGAGATGGAACCTCGATGGGTCCAACCAGGTCCGAGTGAACTAAGTCCAGCAGACCTTCAGCTCGCGACACACTGGAAGGAAAAGGATTACGTACATGCTTACCCTCGATACAGGCGATGCACTCCGGGATAACGTCGTTTGCCAATTCGATGCCGTCGGCCATCGCCATCAGCTTCCGTAAACTTTGAAGGTTGAGATGCCCTAGTCGTCTGTGCCAGATTCTTGAACTCGTTGTAAGTAAGGATTCCTCGTTCCTTCGGTTGAGCATGTACAGGCCACCTACCTGTGTGCCCGATGCGAGCACGTTCCCATCGCTATCGTGTACCTCGCATTTATCTGCAGTAAACACCACTGTCAATCCTTTTTGACACATCTTGCTGACCGATAGCAGATTAGTGGCCAGTTCCGGAATCTGCAGCTCTTCTTGAATTTCGATGAGGCCTTCACTCAGCTCGAGATTGACAAACCCCTTCGCGACCGACTTCATGCTGTCGTTGTTTGCCGTTCCCACAGAACGCGACAATTCTTGCTGCACCAGAATCGAAGTACCACTCCGAGGCGCTTACATTGCCGATCACAAAAACGCTGCACAAAGCCTTACCAGACGTCCTTGAAGGATTTTGCTTCTGTGGACATTTCGCTGCAAAATGCCCACGCTTCTTGCAATTGTGGCATGTGTCCTTCTTTGCAGAACCACAGTTGACACCACGACGCTTCGATTTTTGGTTTGAGTACAGCGCACCGTCTGCGCTGTCATTCTTGGGTCCGCTCTGCACCTTCACGTCTTGCAAAATTTTTGCCTTCACTGCGTCAGACGTCAACGCAGTACCCGATGCCTCAAGTCCCATTATCATGGGTTCGTAATGCTCCGGAAGTCCCATCAGCAACAACGCAGCGAGCCATGAATCATCGACCTTGAATCCGTTTCCCGCAAGTTTGTGTGCCGTGGACATCAATTCATCGACGTACGATTCCACGCTACCGCATTTGTCCAACCGGATCGACGTTAGCTTCCTCAGCAACCTGATTTTCCGCGTCAGACCGTTGTCCTGAAAAGCATTCCGCAGCTTCTCCCACGCTTCCTTGGCATCATTCGCGTCCTAGACCAGACTGTAATTTGTCGTCTCCAGGCTCAAGCAGATGGTGGCCAACGCCCGCAAACTAACCTCACCGTCGACCTGCTGACCTTCAGTCGGCGACACAGCGCACCAGGATCCATCGCGGATGAGCGTCATTTTCATGGCGAACGCCCACGTCGTGTAATTTTCACGACCCTTCAGCTTTTCGATGATCGGCATAGCGACCGCGTTGATCCGTCCATGTCCAGCAGCTGACACTCCGGCTCCGCCTCCAGCGGCCGATTGCCCAGTTCCGCTTCCGTTGGCACCGTTCATCTGCTTACCGCTTGGTATCTTGAGTTGTAGTTTTTACTGCTTCTCGAAACTTCTTTCTTAGTTCTGGGCCCATAACCTTTTGCAGAGTAAAAGAAAGTAAGTCCGCTCGGTTCGAGTGACTAAAGACTAGTGAAAATTTATTTCTAATCAACAACTACTGTTGCTATGTTGGTTGCTAAGCTACAGTAGTATATAAGGCATTATGTACAAAGTATAGGAAATCGTAGGTTGCTTCGATCTATTCTAACAGTTCCAATATCAAATTTTCATAATGCAATACCAAAACAATGCCACACAGGCATTCTTTTGGTATCCAAATATCATTTTTTGTTATTTACAAAGTATTTTGCATGTAATTTTTTAGTATTATTCTTTGGTCTTTTACCTCTTATGTCATGCTGGTCAACACCAAATTTTGGTATCAGGTCAGAATTAGATATTCATTAGTTATTTTCTCCTGCTCGGGTTACTGCCATGGTTCGGAGAAGACGATATCGCGACGACGACCCCGGGACGGGACTTGACTGCTTCTCACTCTTCTTAATGTTTTAGATGTACGCCCATTGAAAATTAATGCATGGTGTTTGACGGGGTTGACCAATGATGCCAGGATTACAGAATGATTTATTCTTAATTTTAGTTTGATTCGGAGTTTCTACCGCAGTTTACCATCTTGTACGCCTTGTACATTATTTTTGCTAAACACAATAAAAACAACCACGCCGCAACCGGACCCTATTTTCCAACTTTCCTTTCGCAAATATAAACAATTAATAACGCCATTGACGTCAACATTGATTCCGGCATCACTGCCAGTCAGATTGATGTGATCCCTCTGTCCTTTTTATTCCACGATTGCTACTGTCAAATCGACCAATCAACAACTGGCTCGGATTTGACAGCAAATTGACTCGAAATCGCTACCCGATTGTCAAGTCCCGTTCCAGCGACGACCGGGTGGTTCGTTCTCCAAGCACGCTTTCGTCGCTGTTGTTGCTGCTGCTTTTTGACTTTGACTTTAAATCAAGCTGAACATTGCATTGGGTTCATAGATTCTCTTCGTCGACTTTCTCTTTGTATCTTCACGGCCATGTAAAGACATTTTCGGGCATTTTCAGCACACAGATCGATAAAAGAACCTTTAGACAGTGAGCATGCATAAGAGCGTAAACGCGAGTAGGACGAACGTAATTCATTCTACATTTCACTTATTAGATTTATCTAAAATTTGCTAAATAATTCAGATTTTTTGGCTAAACTTGATTCATAATGAATAATAACACGCACCTGCACCACGCACGATTTCATGCACTATTCTTCGATAATCTTGGATGAGTTAGAATTATCTATCTGTTTACTCTAATATGTTTTAGTGTGTTTATGTTTACTGGCACTTTCATGATCGCGTCGGTCAATTTCGAAAAAATCGCAAATCGAGTGGCAAATTTATTTTAGGCCACTACACTCTTCCCCGGAGTAATAACAAAAACCACCATAACCTGCCAATCTTCCGTTCAGCTGATGCAGTATTGGACCCCAAGCAGTGGCAGCCGATCGAATACTGGAAACATGACCGGAAAAGAATCCAGCAGATACGCTTCTCAGTTCTCTAAATTGAATTCCAACGTCTGACAAAACTCATCGAGGACAGGACTACCATCCACCCCCGGTGTCAAGTTAGCCAATCTGCACTCCAAATGGTATCCGGCTTAAATACTCATCACCTCCGTCCTCTGTCTCTGGTCCATGACCGCCGTCCCATTCTCTGACTCATAGATTCCGATCGTGCTAATCTGCCTAAATTCAACGACAACGCCTCGCAAATACCCTAACCACTCCCCGGTTTAAAACCCATCAGCAGCAGAAGTAGAAGCTTAACTTTGGCACTCCGCCTATACCGCCCCAACCAACAACCTCCCTTGCAAGATCGAGACAAGCCCTCACCGAGTACTCCCGAAATCCAGCCGTCAACCAAAACTCGTCTGGTCTTACCGAGGGTCTTATAACCACCGTAATAAACGTGTACCATATACTGACGATATCTTAGATGGTGCGACCATACCACATAAAATTGGGATGATATCCCGAATTGGTGGTTAGGCGCATCTTATGGTTATTGTTTATGCGGGCACCTCAGCCTCCCACCCGTAGGATGCTAATTTATTTCATGATTCTCATCCATGCAAGTATCCAAGCAAACTTGGTGCTGTTCGGTTGTTTGGAACGAAAGTAACGCGCTTGGCATAGATGGCCCACATCGGCTCACGACGAGCAACTGAATCCGATCAGTAGCGTTGCGGCTTCTTCCTCCTTCTTCGGTGAATCGAGGGCTCTTGAGTGCAGCCTTGATAGCTAGCGGCAGTCTTCGGTATTGAACATACAACATTGTGTTCGAGATGAACGTGTTTTCGCTGTGTGGCGCTTTTCATGTTAGCACTTACACATAAACTTTTAATCCTTGTGTTCGAACATGTATCATACATGATGTTTGAACATTGTGTTTTGAACGGCTAGAACAAAAACAGTGCAGCGAGTGTTTGAAGGTATAGGGAGTGGTTAAACCGAAACTCTGCAGTATTTTTTATTATTATTAAACTACAAATTTTCTTTTTGTAAGGTAAGTAAAAAAATAAATTTATATGCTTTGGACGCCGTTACCTCAATAATTAAATATTATTTTGATTTCTCGGTTTAAAATTGCATGCATTGCGCGTAATTTAATGCTTTTGATATATTACGTTGGTAAAAAAATGTATAGAGAACATATGAATTTTTTATCAACATTCGCTTTCATAGCGATAATAGAGAAAGTTAGAGTGCATTGTGTCAGTCATATGTTTTCATCATGAAAGTATTCTACCATAGAAGAAGTTTTTTCAAATGAAAACATTGCCATAGTCCATTCTATATGCGCGAGTATTGATGGCCGAAAGTGAGGATAACAATAACAAACTAATATTTTTGGCAGAAGCGAAAGTGAGGATAACAAACTCCGCACTTGAAAATGGGATTACACAAGTGTGCGTGTTATAAACGTCCGAAAGGTCAATAGGAGACGTGTACGACAAACAGCATGGCAAATTTCGCGTCGCTATAACTGTTCGTTCATTCACCACCTATACAAAGTAACACCAGATTAGACTTCACAACCGATACCTAACAGTGTAGGCTTGATGAATATTTGAAATTTTATGTTTTATTAGATTATTATGGGTTCTATTTTTTACATTATTTTTTTTTTATACACCCAGCCCTTTTTTAAGCGGTTTTATTTTCCATTTTTACGGTGTTCAAATAAAACCAAGCTTGATACAACTGATGTCAACAATTCGATAAAAAAAAAACCAAAGAAAACTATGGTACCTACATAAATTGTCTGACCTCACCACAGAAACCGAAAATGGAAAAAAAAATTACCCGCGGAAAAAAGGGTTGGGTGTACGTTAGTTTTGTGATTTTAATTTTACAATCGGTGTGTTTTTATTAGGAAAAATGGCGAAATTCAATGTAAAGGAAAAGTTTTTCCGATTTGATGAAGAATCACAGCTATTTAAGTGCTTGGTGGAACCATGCCGCAGCATGTAAAAAGGTGCAGATAGCAGCTGAATGGATACAAAAGGCCGATGAAAACAGAAGTTGGACAATCCGAAGGTCCATCAGTAAAAAGGATGAAGACTATTTCAGTACAAGTTGATCCTGACAATTTCTTTTGCGGACTGGTGAAAATGTCCGCAGTTCATAGCCTACCGTTCAATTTTTTTTTGATAGTGAAGCTTTTCATGAAACAACTGGTATCATGTCTAAGGCCCTTGAAATATCCTCCAATTCCAAGGCAATGGTTTCTTCAATTACAGATGTGGCCAATAAAATTAGAGAACTGATTACAACTGCTATTCAGTCCCGTATGGTCTGTTTCTAATACGACGGTGCATCACGTCATAATCGCAAAATCTTTGGAATTAATGTACAGTATCTCGAAAACGGTCAGTTCATTATCCGTACTCTTTCAATGCTTGAAATGAAAGAGAGACAAACAGGTGAAAACTTGAAAAAACACATTGAAAATGTGCTCAAAAGCAATGACCTAAATCTTTTCAATGTGTACTCGGCGACAACTGATAATGGTCAAAACATGCTGAAATGTTCTAGCAATTTGCGAGTTGAACAAGATAAATCCTTGATGCTACTGTCAGATGACGATGAATTATCGTTCGAGAAAGAGGTGGAATCAGTTGAGAAACCTGAAACGGAAGATGAAAGTGATGAGGCTGAATCAAATATGGAAGTGATGCTACGAGATCTAGAGGAATCATTTGTTAAGTCAAGCGATGGGTGCATTGAGAAAATAAAATGCGGAGCTCATACCCTAAATCTTGTGGCCAAAGATGTCCTAGACGATGAATCAGAAGCATTCCTTAAAGTGGTTCGTAAATTGGTTAAAGCTGCAAGGAAGATGGAATTCAGAACATTTTTTGATATTGTAAAGATTCCTTTGCCACGAATTGATTGTGAGACGCGATGGGGATCTACTAAGATCATGATCGACAGTATTTTGAGTCATGAAGTCTTTTACCGAGATGTAGGCAAACAATGCGCCGAACTCATGCTAAGTGATGAAACATGGAGCTTCATGAAAGAATACAGAGAGGCATTTGAACCGCTGTTTTCAGTCACAAAAACATTTCAACAAGAAAACTTTACGTTTGGAGATGCATTCAAGGCGTTCAAAAAATGTCAATTCGACATGAAGATGAAGGTAAATGAACGAAATCGATTTGCAACTCCAATTGTTGACGCTTTGAATTCAAGAATGAAGGAAATGTTCAATAATAGAGCTTTCAAGGCTGCACTGATCTTTGATCAAAGATGGTGTTTTGTGGATTCTCCATTCTTTTCGAAGGAGGACAAACTATCTGCCATTGTAAGTATCATTGATATCATAGACAAACAGGCATAACTTTTAGATCAATTTCTTATTTAAACCATCATTATTGATCTCAGTAACGACATCTCGTAAGCTCTGTAAGGAAAATGAGCTTGTATGCGAAATCGCAAAAGATGTTGCATACAAGTTAGATGCGTGAATATGTAGTGATCCGATAGCAGTGCTCCGTGAATTCTTCCTGGAGTATATCTGATTTGAACTTACCAAATAATATTTGAACTAGTCAAACACGTGATCGATAGCGAAGAATGAAGAGTTACGTCTATTTGTCTGTGATAATATTACTTATAATATTTTTCCTTGAAAATAGTGTGGCAGTTTCTACAATGCATTTCTTTTTAATTTATTCGTATTTAGGACCATTGGCTCAAAGTTGATTCTATTCTTCATAAGTTGAAAGCTAAAGGTTATCCTGAAACAGAAACAGGAGAAACCTCGCTGACTTCTTACGATGAAGACGAATTTGATGCTACGTTGGCAGAAGAATGCAGTCAAGCTAGAACTACGTTTGAAACATCACAATTGGATCTCAAATTAAAACTTCTACAACTGGCGAATTCGAAAACGCGATTGCCGATAAACACGGACACCATTCAATACTGGCAGGCTAAACGATACGAAGACCCCGAGCTATATGATTTGGCTATGACTGCATTAGCTGCTCCAGCAACGCAAGTTTTGGTAGAGCGCTGTTTCTCTGCCGTTAAAATACTACTCGACGAACACCGGCTGCGAATGTCCGCTGATTTGTTAAATGACTTGATGATTATTAGATGTAAAGGGTGATACGGTCAAAATTTGGTCAAGGGAAAACGCGTGTAAATCGGTGAAATCGTTTATTTAAAAAATCAAATTAAATTTCTTTTTCAAGTTCAATTAGTATAAAATTCAGGAAAAATATTCAGTTAGGCTTCCGCTTTTCCAAATCCGAATTGCCGGGCCTTACGCTTGACCCCTGCCATCAGATTTTGTACAGCCACCTTGTCCACCTTCTTCGCCGCAGAAAGCCAGTTTGCCTTGAACTGCTGCTCGCCCTTAGCAGTTTTTTTGGTCTTCTTTAGGTTCCGCTTGACAATAGCCCAGTATTTCTGAATTGGGCGGAGCTCTGGCGTGTTGGGAGGGTTCTTGTCCTTGGGAACCACCTGCACGTTGTTGGCGGCGTACCACTCCATGGCCTTTTTACCGTAATGGCAAGATGCCAAATCCGGCCAAAACAGTACGGAACAACCGTGTTTCTTCAGGAAAGGCAGCAGACGTTTATTCAAACACTCTTTCACGTAAATTTCTTGGTTGACAGTCCCGGAAGCTATGAAAATGCTGCTTTTCAAGCCACAGGTACAGATGGCTTGCCAAACCAGATATTTCTTTGCGAACTTTGACAGTTTCATGTGCTTGAAAACATCTGCTACCTTTCCCCTTCCTTTTGCCGTATAAAACTCCTGTCCCGGAAGCTGCTTGTAGTCGGCTTTGACGTAGGTTTCGTCGTCCATTACCACGCAGTCAAACTTCGTCAGCATCGTCGTGTACAGCCTCCGGGATCGCGCTTTGGCCGTCGTATTTTGTTTATCATCACGATTTGGAGTCACCCACACCTTGTAAGTCGATAGTCCGGCTCGTTTTTTGGCTCGATGCACGGTTGTAGACGATACACCCAGCTTATTTGCGGCATCTCGGAGAGAGAGGTTAGGGTTTCGCTTGAAACTACCGGCAACTCTCTTTGTCGTCTCAGCGGCTTCCGGTTTTCGATTTCCCCCCGATCCAGACTTCCTGGCTGTCGACAAACGTTCCCCAAACACTTTAATTACATTTGTAACGGTTGATTTGGCAACTTTTAGCGATTTTGCCAACTTTGCGTGCGAGTAGCTCGGATTTTCGCGATGCGCGAGCAAAATTTTGATACGCTGCTCTTCTTGCTTGGACGGCATTTTGACAACTGAAGAGTGAATTCCAAAATCAAAATAGGAGCAACATTCTACACACACACACCTTCAAAATGAGGGGTGTTCAGGTTTTTTAAATGCAAAATTGAAAGAAATACGTCAAGTTGATATTGACCAAATTTTGACCGTATCACCCTTTAATCAAAATCAAGATTGGCAGTATCGAAAATCCGCAATGAGAATAATTAAGATTGATTCCATTATTTCAACAATGTATCGTTAGTTTCACCATATTAAGGTTAACTGCATGTTTCTGGATATAAAACGATTAAAAATTTTAAAATGATTAATAAAATAAAATATCAATTGGAAAAGGCTAACAAATCGTTTTACTTCACAGGAAAATAATATTCGAATACTTAGATAATATGAAAGGTACACGGGAAAAAATCCGATCTCCGAAATGAGAAAAATGACTCATGATTTCATGAACACAGCGTATTTTCATGTTATGAAAATACACCATGAATAATATTCATGATATCATGAGCAACTTTTGCGTAACGCAGCAAATATTCCCAAAATCATGAATCATCCGAGTTGAAATCATGAGCTAAATTCATGGGTTTAACTTTTAACCAAAAAAATGCAAAATGAATAAAATAAAGCATCAGACTGGATTCGAACCAAGAACCTTGAGATCACTAAACCCATACTTTTACCACTAGACCATCAGTACTTGTATAAGTTGGAAGACAAAAGGCGTATAAGAGATACCTATGTAGTGCGGTTTATGAAGTACATGTAACGCTTGTAGCGGTCTTGATTCCACTGCATTATGAAATCATGAATTTCCATGACGAATCATGAATCATTGTTACGATTTCATGGGATGGCAAGTTTTTTCATTTCATGATTTTTTATTCATGAAAATGGAATCGGATTTTTTCCCGTGTACGATCATAGAGGTAACTCTAAGACCAGAAGGTCCCGAAATAACGTGCTCAACTTTTTGGTTCAACTCTGGTACTCTCTTCGGTCCAAGCTAATCGATTCACCCCTCGAAACATAGGAAAAACCAATAACCCCTAATTTTATCTGTCAAACTTTCATAGCGAATCAAAACAAACATTGCGTAGTACTAGAATTTCGACTAGAATGGGGTACGTTAATCGTTTGTTTGGGACCAATAGGCTAGTCGAGTAGTGAGCCAATTTAAAAGAACGCTTTAAAATTTTAATACAATTGGATTTCTGGTTCCGGAGATATGTTCTAAAATGTGCCGGTAGGTATGTGCATTGAGACTGAAAATTATCTCCAAAAACGCATAAATTGTAGCTTATGATTCTCAGCAACACCATAACCGAATTGGAGAATATATATTTCAAATGAAAGATACAATTGTTCCACAGGAAACTTTTGAATTATTGCAATCGGATTTCTAGTTCCAGAGACATGTTCGTAAATGTGTTGGTAGGTATGTGTAAGAAGGGTCAGATCACACCATTGGTGGATAAATTCATTTTTTTTATTTAGCTTAAAGAAATTGTCCCACACCTCTTCTGGAAGTTTTAGGACAGTTGGCAGGAACCTTAGCCATACCAATGGAAAAAATTGGAATACTTTTTATGTTTTAGAGGGTGTCTGCAAATTATCCATACATACTTTGACAGCATGTCTCTATACAACCAGCGCTGTTAACCGGTGAACAATTTTTCACTATCGGGCAGCATCACAACCATCGGTAGTTGCTTCCTGCTGCTTCTAAAAATTGACAAGTATTTCAAGGATTCATCATCCTACTTCTGCCATGGTTTAGGTTCCAACAACTCACACCAGCAAAACCCCTTGAATCTTCATCGAAAAAGGTGTGAAAGTGAACCAAGCAATGTATCAGAAGGTACTAACTGACTCAGTAGCTCCATGGCTTCACAGTATTTTGGCAATAAAGACTGGATTTTTCAGCAACACTGGGCACCGGCTCATGGGGCACAAAGGGTATTAGTCTTTGCAA
Source organism: Ochlerotatus camptorhynchus (assembly GCF_037179485.1). Classification (NCBI taxonomy): domain Eukaryota; kingdom Metazoa; phylum Arthropoda; class Insecta; order Diptera; family Culicidae; genus Ochlerotatus; species Ochlerotatus camptorhynchus. The sequence goes on from NW_027040845.1 coordinate 6,587,428, forward strand.
ACGCCTTTTTCCGAGCTTTTTGACGAAAGAGAAATGGCCTTCCAACTCACCGGATTTGAATCCGATAAACAATTCGATATGGTCTATCTTGGAATCAAGAACGTACAGAGCACCGCACAAATCACTAGAACATCTGAATCATCTCTTTTAGAGATTTTGGAAAAATATTTGGAGAAAAACTTG